>NW_026652295.1:8365578-8538297 GCF_009828535.3 Hylobates moloch
TGTGGGTGGTTCCACACATGAACATCCACCAATGTAACATACCACATTAATAGAATGGAGGAAAACAAATGAATATAGATGAGAAAAAAAATAGTGAGCAAGCTGATTTCAACAGTATATTAAAAGGATTATACCACATGTCCAAGTAGGGTTTATCCTAGGGATGTGTGGGTGGTTCCACACATGAACATCCACCAATATAACATACCGCATTAATAGAATGGAGGAAAACAAATGTGTGATCATCTTAATTGGTGCAGAAAAAGCATCTGATAAAATATAACACTATTTCATGATTTAAAAAAAGAATATTCATAACTAACTAGGAATAGAAGGGAACTTCCTTAAACATGGTAAAGGGCATTAATGAAAAACCCACAGCCACCTCATCCTTACTGATGAAAGATGGAAAGCTGCCCCCAACCCCATGATCAGGAATGAAGCAAAGATGTCTGCTGTCACTACTTCTATTCAACATTGTACTGGAAGTTCTAGCCAGAGAAATTAGGAAAGAGAAAAAAATAGAAGCCATCCTTTGGAAAGGAAGAAGTAAAACTATCCCTATCCACAGATGACATGATCTTACAGAAAATTCTAAGGAATTCACCAATAAAACTATTGAGACTCATAAACAAAATCAGAAAAGTTTCAGGATACAAGACTAACATATAAAAAATCAGTTGTGTTTCTTTACACTAGCTATGACCCATCAAAAATAAACTTCAGAACATTCCATTTACAATATCTTCAAAAGAATAAAGTGTTCAGAAACAAATTTAACCAAATAAGTACAAAATTTGGCCACTGAAAACTATAAAATATTGTTGAAAGAAATTGAAGGAGACCAAAAGAATTATGAATAGATCCTGTGTTAATGGAATAAAAGACTCAATATTATTTAGGTGGTAGTACTTCCCAAATTGATCTATAGAGTCAATGTAATCCCAATCAAAATCACAACATTGCAAGGAACCCCAAATATCCAAAACAATCTTGAAAAGGAACAAAGTTGGCTCACAGTTCTTAATTTCAAAACTCAATACAAAGCTATAGTAATAAAAACAGCATTGTATAGGGATAAGGATAGAAATGTAGATAAACGGAAGAGACTTCTGAGTCCATAAATAAACCATACATTTAAGACCACTTAAGTTTTTTACATGGAAGCCAAGATTATTCAATGGGAAAGAAATGTCTCTTCAACAAATGGTGCTGGGACAACTGGACATCCACATGCCAGAGAATGAATTTAGATTCTTACCTTATGCCATATACAAAAATTAACTCAAAACAGATCAATGGCTTAAATATAAGAGCCAAAATTATAAAAGCCTTAGAAGAAAGCATAAGGGTACATCTTTATTGCCTTGGATTTGGCAGTGGTCCTTAGATGTAACACCAAAAGTACAAACAATAACAAAAATATATAAACTGGACTTCATCAAAATTAAAATCTTTTGTACGTCAAGTGACACTTTTAATCAAGTGAAAAAATACCAACAGGATGGCCAAAAATATTTGCAAATTATATATCTGAGAAGGATCTATCATCCAGAATATATAAATAGCTTTTAGAATTCAATGAAAAAAAGGCAAATGATCCAGTTAAAAATGGGCAAAGGGCTTGAAAAGATATTTCTTCGAAGAAGATAAGAATGTCCAAAAGCACAGGAAAAGTTGCTCAACATCATTAGTCATTAGGGAAGTGCAAATCAATACCATCATCAGATACCATATCACACCGACTAGGATGACTAGGCTGAAAACACTTCAAAAGTGTTGTCAATGATGTGGAGAAATTTGACCCTCATACATTGTTGGTGGGAATGTAAAATGATGCAGCTGCAGCAGAAAACGGTTTGGTGAGTCCTCGAAAAGTTAGACACAGTATTACCATATGACACAATAATTCCATTCCCAGGTACATACCTAAGAGGGTTGAAAACATATATTCAACCAAAAATATGTGTACAAATGTTGATAGCAGCACTACTCACAAGACCCCAAAGGTGGGAATGATATCCAGGATTTAATGAATGGATAAACAAAATGATAGATTCATACAAGAAAAAAGTATTCAACCATAAAAATGAATGTGCTGCAACATGGATGACTCTTCAACACGTTATGTTAAGCTAGAGAAGCCAGACAGAAACAACCAAAGAAAGCCCTGGACCAGAAGAATTCACAGCCAAATTCTACCAGATATACAAAGAGGAACCCAGACCAATACTACTGAAACTATTCCAAAAAATCGAGGGATGAGGGAGCTGGCTCCTCCCTAACTCATTCCATGGAGCCTGATACCAAAATCTGGCAGAGACACAACGAAAAAAGAAAACTTCAGGCCAATATCCCCGATGAACACTGATCCAAAAAACCTTCAACAAAATACTAGCAAACCATATCCAGCAGCACATAAAAAAGTTAATTCATTGCAATCTAGTAGGCTTTATTCCTTGGATGCAAGGTTGGTGTTGGTTCAACATATACAAATCAATAAATGTGATTCACTACATAAGCAGAATTAAAAACAAAAACCATATGATCATCTCAATACATGCAGAAAAAAGCTTTTGAAAAAACACAACACTCTTTCATGATAAAAATCCTTAACAGACAAAGAGTCATCTACAACATAAGTGCCATCTATGACAAACCCACAGTAAACATCATACTGAATGGACAAAAGCTGAAACCATTCCCCTTGAGAATTGGAACAAGACAGGGATGCCCACTCTCTCCACTCATATTCAACATAGTACTCGAAGTTCTAGCCAGAGCAATTGGGGAACATAAATAAATAAAAGGCAGCTAAATAGGAAAAAGAAGACGTTAAACTATCTCTCCTCACTGATGATATGATTCCACACCTAGAAAACTCTGAAGACTGCACCAAAAGTCTCCTAGAACTGATAAATGTCCTAGAACTGATAAATGTCTTTAATAATGTTTGAGGATACAAAATCAATGCACAAAAATTAGTATCATTTGTATACACCAATAATGTCCAGGCTGAGAGTCAAATCAAGAACACAATTCCATTTGCAATAGACAAAAAGAAAATGAAATACCTAGGTATACAGCTAACCAAGGAGGTGGAAGATCTCTATAAGGAGAACTACAAAACATCACTTGAAGAAATCAGAGATGACACAATAAATTAAAAAATTCCATGATCATGAGTTGGAAGAATTAATATCATTAAAATGGCCACATTGCCCAAAGCAGTTTACAGATTCAACATTATTTCTATCAAACTACCAATATTATTTTTCACAGACCTAGGAAAAATTGGTCTAAAATTCATACAGAACCACAAAATAGCCCAAATAGCCAAAGCATTTTTAAGCAAAAAGAACAAAGCTGGAACATCATACTACCTGACTTCAAACTATACTATGAGCCTACAGTAATCAAAACAGCATGGTACTGGTACAAAACAGACACATGGATCAAATGGAACAGAATACAAAACTCAGAAATAAAGCTGCACATCTACAACCATCTGATCTTCAACAAGGCTGACAAAAACAAGCAATGGGGAAAGGACTCCCTACTCAATAAGTGGTACTGGAATAACTAGCTAGCCATATGCAAAATGAAACTGGACCCTACCTCTCACCATACACAAAAATTAACTCAAGATGGGTTAGAGATTTAAATGTAAGACCTAAAACTATAAAAATCCTAGAAAAACCCTAGGAAATACCCTTCTTGATATTGGCCTTGGTAAAGAATTTTTGTCTAAGTCCCCAAAAGCAACTGGAAAAAAACCAAAAATTGACAAGTGAGAGCTAATTAAACTGGAGAACTTCTGCACAGCAAAAGAAATTATCAACAGAGTAAACAGAGAACCTACAGAATGCGAGAAAATATTCACAAACTATTCATCCAACAAAGGTCTAATACCCAGGATCTACAAGCAACTTAACAATTCAACAAGCAAAAAACAAATAACCTCATTAAAAAATGGACAAAAGACAGGAATAGAAACTTCTCAAAAGAAGACATTTGAGTGGCCAATAGACATATGAAAAAATGCTCATCATTACTAATCATCATAGAAAGGCAAATCAAAACCACACTGAGATACCATCTCACACCAGTCAAAATGTCCATTACTAAAAAGTAAAAAAAAATAATAATAATAATGGATGCTGATAAGGCTGTGGAGAAAAGGGGACACTTATGTACTGTTGATGGGAATGTAAATTGACCACTGTGGAAAGCAATTTGGAGAATTCTCAAAGAGCTTAAAACAGAGCTACCATTCAACCCAGCAATTCCATTGGAAAAGAAATCATCCTACCAAAAAGACAAATGTACTCATATGTACTTTGCTGTGCAATTCACAACAGCAAAGACATAGAATCAACCTAGGTGTCCATCAACGGTGGATTGGAAAGAGAAAATGTGGTATATATACACCATGACATACTATGTAGCCATAAAAAAAAGAATAAAGTCATGTCCTTTGAAGTAACATGGACGGAGCTGGAAGTCATAATCCTAAAATTAATACAGGAATAGAAAACCAAATATTGCACATTCTCACATATAAGTAGAAGTTAAATATTGAGCACATATGGAAACAAATATGGAAACAATAGACACTGTGGTCTCATAGAGAGGGGAGGGAGAGAGGAGGCGTGGGTTGAAAGACTACCTATTGGGTAACATGCTTGCTACCTGGGTGACAGGATCCATACCCCAAACCCTAGTATCACACAATATGCCATGTAACTAACCTGTATATGTACACCCTGAATCTAAAATAAAAGTTGAAATTAAAAAAAAGAATTATTGTGTGTTGATTATAAGCATTTGCAAATGAAATAAAAATAGTAAAACTAATATTTACTTACTGTGGTGTAATTTAAATATTAAAACCATTAAGAATTAAAGTTTTTAAATTAAAAATGTATCTAGAGTTGCTTGAACAGTGCTTACCTTTGTTCTTTTTGTATAGCTTCTGCTATGAAGAACTCATGTTCTCTATGCCTTGGCAGATTTTCGTGGTCTTTTCTCAGTTTGGATCAGCTTCTGACATTTTATCCTTTGCATTTTCGATGCCATGAGTTATCTGTGAAGTTGTTTTCTTTTGTTTTGTTTTGTCAGGATGTTCATCCTTTTCATCACAATCACATTCTTCTTTTGTCAGTAAGTTTGCCTTCACTAAGCTCCTCTGGCTGCACATCTGGAATCTCAAGAAGAGTGGCAGCATCAACATTCCATGGTCAGCTATTTCTTCTAGGACTCTGTTACCTCTGATCCTACTTTCATTTTCAATATTACCACTTTTCATTTTTTGTGACATTGTCATCTAGGTTGACTAATTTTCTCTTTTGATAATCCAGGTTTGTAAAATGTTACTTGGATTGATTGGTGAGAGATTAAGAGTCAACACAGCTACCCACCATGCTGTCTCTGTGTGAACTGGTAACAGAAGCACAGTGACCAATTACCAACAGACTCTGGAGGAAGTGACATGGTTTTGCACTGAACGTGATGTAGATCTTTAACTAAACTTGAACTAGAGTTAGCAGCATGGTTTTTCTTCATGCAATTACTCACAGTTAATATGCCATGGTAGCTGAAATTGGAACCATGTTGTTGGGGGAATTGATGTTATTTAACTAAATCAAGATAATTGTAATTTTGCAAATTGAAGCTATGCAAAATTATGCAGTATTAACATTGAAACAGAATTTTAGAGATTGTATTAACTAGCTTTTAAATGATGAGTTGGATTTATTTAAGGATTAAAGCATTTCTTGTAGAACAACTGAATGAACATAGGCATTGAGGAAGGAAGAAACATGAGATGAGTGGGTCGGTGAGCAGATTTACCTGAATATAAAAGAGAAAGTGCACTCTTACCAGTGGATGAACAAGAAAAGGTGGATTGTGGCAAGACTTAAAATGTAAAATTGGCAAACATTCTACTAAATTATTTTGAGAACTGTAAACAGGAAAAACATCCTACTAAAATGAAAATCCATGCATAAATGCTTAATGGAAGCAGAAAACTTGAGTTTTTACCTACCTTGAATGTGTTCCCTATGAAGGAAGTGTTGGAAACTTAATCCCTAAGGCAACATTGTTGGGAGGAGTTTAGGTGAAGTGGAACCCTCATGAGTAGATTAATGCCATTATAAAAGGGCTTGAGGCTACTATTTAGATCTCTTTCTCTCTCTCACCTTCTCTTTGCCCTTCTTCCATGGGATGACACAGTAAGAGGGACCTTGTGAGATGCTGGCCCCTTGATCTTGGACTTCCCAGCCTCTAGAACTGTGAGGCAGTAAATACGTGTTCAGTGTAAATTATTCAGTCTCAGGCATTCTGCTATGGCATCACAAAATGGTCAAAGACAGCTTTGTTGCTCATTCCATTTCTAATCTTTGGATTTTTGGCAAGCCATGGCCATGAGTTTCCTCATTTGAAAAATGAAGGTACTCATATTTAGTCCAAATGGCTGTGTGTGAAGTTTCTTGAAAGCTGAGAAAAACCTTCTGACAGTGTCAGTTCTTCAACCAATATTTACTATGTGCCTGCTTTGAGACAGGAACTGGGCTAGTCATTTATGTCACAGAGATGATAGGAAATCATCTCACACACTGTAATGGTTGCAGAATGGAAGGAGTGAATCAACATCAAAACACAAAAATTACCAATCTGGTAGGTGCTATTAAAGAGGTCATTGTAAATAGTAGAAGAGAGAGTAATCATGATAAAATATCACAGCATTTACAAAGAGTTCTTTGGTAGCTCTTTACAGAATAAAAGGGAGGGACGTCTAGTGTTAGGAAAGAGTTTGTAGCTCTACGTACTGATCCCAGGTCTAGAGTCAAATCCTTGAAATAAGGCATAGAAGTGGACTGAAAGAAAATTTGGAATTAAAAAGGTCAAGATACTGGAAGTCCAGAGAGTTCCATGGATCATTACATACACAGTAAAATTCCCAAGAATAATGGCAAGACTAATCCTCATTTTAAAAGATATATCACATGTAGAAATTAGTTCTTGTTAATTAAGAGGACTGCCTTCAATCCTTGACTAGTGATCCTAGCTTGAAAGATAGATTTCAATAGGCAGTAGGTGTGTTCATCACCTGCAGTGTGCTGCATCAGTGTGTCTCAAACTTTAATATGCACCAGAACCACCTGGAGTCTTGTTAACATGCAGATGATGATTAAGTCATTCTGGAGTGGGTCTTGAGGTTCTACATAGCTAAAAATCTCACAGGCAATGGCCATGTTGCTAGTCCACTAGCCTGGCTGCATGGTTGCAAGGTGCTATGTTTCTCAGTGGTACTTGCAAGTTTAATAACTTCTCAAAGTCCACTAAAGTGCTGAAAACAATGTTTTACAATCTTTGTAGTAATTGTAATGGAAATAAAATAAACTAAAATAGTTTTCATTTATTATTTTCCAATAATAAACCAGATATAAGAATCTTAGTTTCTTAAAATGTTTCAAATTACTCTGTTCCTCTGTTATTTTATTTTTTTATTTTATTTTTATTTTTTAAGACAGAGTCTTGCTCTGTCGCCCAGGCTGAAGTGTAATGTTGCAATCTTGGCTCACTGTAATCTCTGCCTCCTGGATTCAAGTGATTCTCCTCCCTCAGCTTCCCGAGTAGCTGGGATTACAGGCACGAGCCACCATGCTTGGCTAATTTTTGTATTTTCAGTAGAGACAGGGTTTCCCCATGTTGGCCAGGCTAGTCTCAAACTCCTGACCTCAAGTGATCCACCCACCTCAGCCTCCCAAAGTGCTGAGATTACAGGCTCGAGCCACGATATCAGGCCTATTTTTTTTGATTCATTACAAATATGGAAATAGTGGTTTCTTATACTCAGTTCCCTAACAATCTTTATTGAATATCAATAAAAGGGATAGTTGCAGTGTAACAGGCTACTAATATATGATTCCCCTTTTCTTATAATAACTTTATTTGCCAGAGCATTTGAAGTAACAGACAAAAAAGTTATAGGTAGTAAGTTGAGTAAATTTAACTTGAAAATGATGAAAATAAACAAAAAGAGAATACTTAAAATTTTTAGTCTTGTAAGACATTGGTTCTTACTAGAACTGTTGGGGTGGAAGAATGAGTCACCTAGCATTCAAAAAACACTCCGTGCATCTTAAATGCAATCGTGACCCTAAAGGTGATTTTATGAATCATCTGTTTTTCATATTATTAGATGCATGTAGATTAATATAAATAGAATATTAGTAGTAAGAGTAAAATGTTATAAAAATTCAAACGACGGAGCTGATCAATTCATTTGAAGGAATCAAAAAGCAATATGTGAACAAGGTTACATTAGAAATAGACCTCAAAAGAAGGGAACTATTTTCTTATGATATTTTAAAAGGTCATTATAAACTCATGACTTTTTAATAAATTTAATGTGTTGCAATACTTTTTACATATTACCCTTTTTGGCAAGCAGAGCCCAATCTTTGGCAAGTGGGAATTCTTCCAGTTGCTTCCATTCCCTAATGGAACCCTAGTAATCTTTCACAGCTTTGTTGCTCTCTGATCAAGATGTCTGTGTTCATCTTAAATATTTCTTGCCCTAGACTCAGAATCATCATGGCAACATGGCAAAAAAAAATATATATATATATATATATTTAAAAAATTTAGATAGTCAAGGAAACTTTGAAAGGCAGAGGAAAGAACATAAGCAAATAGTGGAGGCGTTTATAAATATGGTTGGTTGAGGTAGGGAAACGCTTCTGTGGGCGTGGCTGTAAATGGAGTAAGGAGGTGGAGAGTAGGCGATTGAAGGCAGAGTGTAAGGATGGGTAATTGGTTCTAAACATTGTTGGCAATAATGAATTATCTTATAATTGTTATTTAACTTTTTTAAACACATGGAAGACTTGATTGCAATTAAGTTTTAGCAAGGAGGATTTAAAGATAGTATGTTTGATGAGAAGATGTTGCAAATAAATCAGTTACAGATTATTGCAATAAATTCGAAAGTTGACAAAAATTGCAGGAGAATTGGGCAAGACTGGTTAGATGTGTGAGATTTTTTAGAGGTAAAAGACACAATATTTGGCTACTTGGTAAAAATTAGTAGTCAAAAATACTAATGAAATTTTGGAGTCTGAGAAAATAATTTTCAATGGACTTTTGAAAGACTAGGAAGAATAACTGGGCTTGTGGGGACACTTTCATTTGGAAGATATTAAGGTAGGTAGGCATCCAAATATTAATGGCCGAAGACCAATGGGAAACTTAAGTCTGAAGCTGAAGAGAGAAAAGAGAGAGAGATTTGGTAGTTTTTGATATTGAGACTGCAACAAATCCATAGAACAGCATATTAATTTGAGAGATTGCACAGAAAGAGACAAAGATGGCTTATTAGATAACTTGCATAATCTTTATCATTTAAGGGGAAGAAAGACTGTGAGGTATTGCTGAACAGGACTAAGGGAGAGATTTCATAGAGTTAGAAACAATCAAGGTAGTTTGGTAACATGCAAACCAAGAAGAGAGGTTCTTGAGGATGAACCAGTACTCAATTGAAAGATTGAATAAAAGAGGAAATTGGGAGAGAATAAATCTTAGGTTGCAATTATGCACTTATTAATTCAATAAAGGATGTGGTATGGATAGAATACTTAATCATGGGACTGACCACTGACCAGAAACTCTGTACCTGAGTTAAGAGAGTTAAGAGGTTGAAGTTGCAAATCCTTGTAGCCAAACAGGACCTGAGAGATGATGCACTTGGAATGTTTATCATAGGGGAGCCATTAACTAGGCATGAGCAGTGCCCAAAGGCCAGATTCAGGATGCTAACAGGTGGTCAAGAGCTACAGACAAGGCAGACACAAGCAGATTCCCAGGACATGGAATGAATAAGCTAAACCATGTCCAGAGTGGAGAGAGATCATCACATGGCTAGATATTCTTTAGTCATCCTTGGGTGCCACTTTTCAATAGGAGCTTGAGGTTCTTAAGCACAGTTTGGAAGTGATGCAGAGGTAGTCAGCTGAGAAGATGAGAAACTAGAATTAGAACGGGTAGTTTTGCAAGATTTTTTTTTTTCAGTGAAGGGAAGGAAGAAATAGAGGCTTTAGGATGAAGTGGGTTCAAGGAAAGACTTTTATATTTGGTTACAGGAGAATTGAGCATATTTGTAGACAGAGGAAAATGATTCTGGAAAACATAGGGAATATGAGGATGGAAGTAAGAGGAAGTAAGTATCAAAAGAGACAGAAGAATAAAACAGACAACAGAAAAATATAGGCCAAACCAATTAAATTTTCCAAGTATTGGGCCCATTTTCTCATATGGTTTTCAAGATGCTATTGTGTTCGTTATCACGTAGGACATGATTAATAAGTAGTCTCAAGTTTATTTTAGTCTATTCGATTGGCAACTGGCTTGGATTCTAGGTGACATACAGGAAGATTTTTATTTACAAAGCTGGCACCACTTGATCTTTATTCTGAGGAAAGGCATGTGGGCTGGTTGTACGGTAGTGATGCTGCATTTGCAGTGAGGCAACAGTAATTTCTCAGCTCAATTTGCCTTTAGACCATGGCCAAAACTGTATTTTTCATATAGTTGCCAGAAAATTTTGGTACACTCCATAGCTATGGAAGAGAGAAAGGGAAACTGTCCCTGTGAGAGGCTGAGTGTGAACACCGATCTTAGGAGCAAGATGTCATAACCACCAGGCTATTTCTCACTGGGAAATGGGAAGATATATTTTCAGTATCACACTTTAACGACTCTTGAATATGTCAGGTAGAATCATTATTTAGCTAGTACACAATTTCCAATTAAACTAATTAATTAAATGTCATACTCATTTTCTATGAATCATATATCCTGCAGGCAACCTTTCAGGTCATTCCTCTTGACATTGGATTTTAACTTAACCACTAGAGAAATGGCTGTCTCCAGTCAGGTTGCAGTATTTACCTACCCAGTTACAATGGGTGGTTCATCTGGCAAGAATAAATATGCTATTGAAAAACAATTTCACAAACAACAGTTAACTTTTTTCCCTAAATTTGACTTTCTATATACCAGATGTTTCCATTCTGAATTTCTGAGAGAGGAAAACTCTTTTTATTTTATTTGTTTTTCCACCAGCTTGATGAGATGTATTTTATGTGCATCCTGGTGTCAGAAATTACTCATTTGAAAAATAGCAGTTGTATATGTTCGCTCTAGCAGGTATATAAAATCCATTGAGGAAGGTGGAGACCTCAGACACCTTTTAAACTATCTGGTGATCTATAGGAACCCACTAAGGATATAAAAATAAAAGATTGAATAGGGCAGTCTTCTTCTTTCACTCACTTCGCTCATTTCTCTTCAGTCGGTTGGAGCTGAAGCTGCTAGTGTGGTTAATTCCTTGACTGTTCTGTCAAATGTTAGGCTCCGGTACACATACTTGTGTATATATGAACAACTGTTTTTTAATAACCTGCCAAGAAGCTGTAATCTTCCATTGCGGTCCCCTGGGATTTAATTAGAATGGTTTTCCACAGCCTGACATGTTTATGGGGCATAGGTAAAGAGACAGTTCATAAAACTGTCAATTTCCTGAGAAATTAAAGAAAAATTGGGCTGCTTAGTGCTTTGGCAATTCTGTGCTGCTGATACCAGCATTGCAAGCAATGAAATCAAGGGAAACATAACAAGATACTGATGCATTAGATATGGGTGGGTTAAAAATAATGTACAAGGGCATTTGTCAATTTGAATGCATAAAGAAGAAAGTGGAGAAAGTAAATCATAAACTGGAGTAGCTTGACTTTGGGGTGTTTGAGAACGAAGTGAACACTGAACAGTAGTTTATTTGCATCCGGAAGATTTATAATTTTTCTTCTTAATAGACAAGATCAAGAAATGAATTCTAGGGAGGATGTAGTCTCCCTAGGGGAATGATAATGTGATGAGCAGCGCCTTCATTTGGGAATTCTTCGTTTAAACTATTTTTGCCTCCTTTAGGTAAGTAAAAGTTATTAATCTTACATAGACTCTGTCTTAAGAGAACCAAGTCTGTTGAAACAAATGAGCCAATTGTAAACTGGTCAGACCTCTCTTTACACTCTATCTTTAATCAATGTGTCCACTCTCTTTTACCCGTCCTTCTCTGTGGCAGCTACTCATGATCATGGCACTGAATTTGCTCAGGTACTGCACCCAGCCTGCAGTAGGAAACAGAGCGATGTGACAGCAAGCATGATCTTGAGTATTAGGCACAGCCAAGGAGTGTTCTTACGGTTACTGGGGAAAGACTAATTTTCAAGGAAGGCCTGCTTTATCTCAGGGACCTAAATTTTTGCGCATTTCTCCATAGAATTCTCTAAACCACCTTCTGAAGTAGGTATTATTTATCTCATTTTACATATGAGTGAAAGGAATTATAGAAATGTTAAGCAATCTGTCCAAGATCATTCAACCAGGGAAAGGTAGGCAGAGCTAGTATCAAGGAATAATTATCTATGCTTTTTTTTCATAATATTATATTGCCTTTTAAAAAAGTAGTTATAAAATGGTGGAATATGTATAAAATATGTAAATTTGGAGAAGAGGAAGTCCAAAACATTGAGTGTTGCCAAAATAGCAGTGATGTGAGAAGCAACGACCATTCTGTATGTTCTAAAAGTCCCCATGATGGCAGATGGCTGGAGCAGGTCTCCTGGAGATGAGTGACATCATTATGCTATCACTCAGTACAGGGCTGGGGCTGATAAAAAGCAGGGATTACATGCTGGAGGTCACTATGGTGTTCTCATCTTGTTCATCAAGTGTTTCATCCCTACCACTTAAGTAGTCCCATTCATATCCTGTGAGTTTTAGTCATCTATACCTCTATTCATTTACTAATTTAATGTTGTTTTCCAGGCATGGTGCAAGGAACTTGGGCTCAAAATGAACTAAGACACAGTCTGGTTCACCCAGTGGACGGTAATAGGCTTTAGAGTTGGATGAATTTGGGGTCAAGATTCTGACTCTGCCACTTAGTAGCCATATGACCTTGGCTATTACTTGACCTTGATGTTACTCAGTTTTATCCCAGGAAAAATGGGGAGAAAAATACTTATTTCAAAGTTGGATTGATATAAAAAGTATTCATTTTATCTTTTTTCTTTTTCTTCAAGATCCCATAAATTAATGGTACATGTAGACATAGTAGAAGCCAAAAATGGTATTTTATTAAGAATCAATATGAGAAGAATTAATGGATTATTTTTGGATGTTGAGGAAGTCTTTGCAAAAGTCAACTATTTGAACAGCATAAAAAGAATATTTTCAGATAGATACAAAGGAGGAAGGCGGTTTTTAGGTATTCAAGGGAACGTGGGCCATCCATGTTCTTGAAACACTGTGTGTGTGTGTGTGTGTGCATGTGTGTGTGTGTGTACATGTGGACCTGTGTGAGTTAAACAGAAGTGGTAAAATCGAAAAGCATCAGAAGTTGAAGATAGGTTGGGTCCCAAGAATAAAAGCTCTCTTACACCAAGACTTTTTTTCTACTGGAATGGGAAGCCACTAAAAGAATTTTAATCAATAAACCTAGAAGAAAAGATTTGTATAACTTCAACAAGTCTTTCTTTCTTTCCTTTCTTTCTTTCTTTCTCTCTCTTTCTTTCTTTCTTTCCTTTCTTTTTCCTTCCTTCCTTCCTTCCTTCCTTCCTTCCTTCCTTCCTTCCCTCCCTCCCTCCCTCCCTCTCTCTTCCTCCCTTTCTCTCTTTCTCTGTTTCTTTCTTTTCTTTCTCAGAGTCTCTTTGGCCCAGGCTGGGGTGCAGTGGCAGCATCTCGGCTCACTGCAACCTCCGCCTCTCAGCTTCAAGTGATTCTCCTGCTTCAGCCTCCCAGGTAGCTGGGATTACAGGCATGTGCCACCACGCCTGGCTGATTTTTGTACTTTTAGTCGAGACGGGCTTTCGCATGTTGGCCAGGCTGGTCCCAAGCTCCTGGCCTCAAGTGATCCGCTCACCTCAGCCTCCCAAAGTATTGGTATTACAGGCGTGAGCTACGGCTCCGCCTCAACAAGTATTTCTAATTGATGATAATAGTTTAGTTCTAAGCCACTTAACTTATGTGTTGACGTCATTGACTTTGTAGGTAAAGAAAGCTATTTTTTTTTGTTTGTTTGTTTTGAGACGGAGTCTCGCTCAGTCGCCCAGGCTGGAGTGCAGTGGCGCGATCTCGGCTCACTGCAAGCTCCGCCTCCCGGGTTCACGCCATTCTCCTGCCTCAGCCTCTCCGAGTAACTGGGATTATAGGCGCCCGCCACCGCGCCCGGCTAATTTTTTGTATTTTTGGTAGAGACGGGGTTTCACAGTGCTAGCCAGGATGGTCTCGATCTCCTGACCTCGTGATCCTAATTTTAAATATGAGAAACATGTAAACAGTGCTAGCAAAAGATGTAAAACTGATGGGGTAATCTGATTAATCTCTGAGTTAGTTCCAATGACAGAATCCCATTGAATTGTACAAAGAATAAATTTGAGTGAAAATAATTTGTTGAATAATACACCCTACAGCAGAAAGTAGCCTTGGTTTAAAAAAAATTAGAGATTTGTACCAAACAGGGACAGCATAAATTGATAAAACCCATAGCATAGCAACCATGGTCTAGCAACACAGTTTTGCATAACTTCCAAGAAGACTGTCAACACTTCAAATTATCTCCAGAGTTAAATGCCTCAAAGTTATAGTCCATGTAAAGTCATAAGTAATGCAACGTTATACTCACAATTTTGCAATGATACAAACACCTTATCATCCTATAACTTGTTTACTCTAAGGATCTAAAGTGATTCGTAATCATTAACTAATTAAAATTCTTACATCATCCCAAGATAAACTAAATGGTTTATTCAAAACTCCATACTGTCTGTAAAGAAAGTTTGGTCTGCATTTTAAACTATTGGATAGTAAGTAAGTGGTGGTGAGAGGGAAAATAAAATGCATTTATTTGGGATTGATCAAGAGTATTATATTAACTTATTTTTTCAAAATGTAATAAGATTATATGTAATGGTTTATATGGGCCATTTCCAGCAAGTATGACAGAGCATTTCAGAGTTGTACTGACTGAAGGACAGGTGATTCCATGGAATAGTAACTCTGTATATTAGGTGCTGTTAGGAGGTCACCTATCTACATTTAACAAAGAATCAAATTCTTTAAGAAATGTTTTGGCTTCGATAGGTGATACAAAGATAGAGACAAATACAGTCCTTGTAATGGTCCCCATAAAAAGAAGAATTTGATTCTGGATGTACAGGTGTATTATATTTACTATTCTATAAGTGATTCATTAGCAGTTCTATGTTCTAGTATATTTTATTATTATTTTGTAATACATGGCCAAACGTGAATTAGTCTTTATAACTCACTTTGGCGCATAAATAATGTAAAAGCATGTGTTCAAAGAATGTTACTACTGAGTTCATTTCAAACAGAAATTTATTCTCCCCTCCAGAAAAGTTGTCCAGCTTGTTAGAATTATTTAAGAAAAGGCAAAGCTTGGGAAAGTTTTAAACTGCTTACACTGCTTATATCTTTTTTTTGTTTGCTTGTTTTGAGATGGAGTCTCTCTCTGTCACCCAAGCTGGAGTGCAGTGGTGTGATCTTGGCTCACTGCAACCTCTGCCTCAGGGGTTCAAATGATCTTCCTGCCTCAGCCTCCCAAGTAGTTGGGGGTTACAGGTGTGCACCACCACGCCCAGCTAATTTTTATATTTTTTAGTAGAGACAGGGTTTTGTCATGTTGGTCTCGAACTCCCGACCACAAGAGATCCACCCACTTAGGCCTCCCAAAGTGCTGGGATTACAGACATGAGCCACCACGCCCAGCCTAAACTGCTTATATCTTTTAATTTATTTTGAAATGAAAAGTTTCAAAGCACACAGTTTTTGCTTATTCTAATCTGTAGTTTTTAAGTTATCTATGCACTATAACTGTTAAAGCATGGAACTTAGTATGTACACAATAAGTAATACTGTTCTTATTATTCTGTAGCCATAGATTTATTATGATAAATTTATAAAAAATAAACCTATAATATAATAAATATACTTCTGTTTTGCCCTATAAATGGTTTGTTGGTTTGCTTTATATTCTGTCTTAAAGATGAAATAATAGAAGCCACTTTGCCTGTGGAATTTCAGTTTTCTCCCTTTTCTTATTCCTCCATTTACAACCTTTCAATTTTTTTTCCCAAAGAACATAGCTTTTATTTTCATTATGTACTCTTTTGTCTTCCTCAACATTTTGTTGATTCTTTTCTTCCAAAGTTTTAAAATCATTATTGTTACTCCTAGGAAAAACATAAAAAGTCATTAGATACAGAATTTGTGTGATTTTTCTTTTTTATGCCTTAAATCATCAGAGGGAGAATACTCCAGCAGCCCAGGGCATTTTGGTTTTATTTCTTGCTAGATTATTTAACTTCTTGTGTCTTTATCGTTTTTTTAAGTTACTACAACATTTATTTTTTTATCCATTCATAAAATAAAAGCAACGAAACATCTGATCTCTGTCTCTCTATCTACACACACAGTTATATGATATATAAGTTTATATATGCTACATAGTGAAAATAAAGAATGAACATTTATAGACAGAAATAGAATAAAAGAGGAAAGAATGGAAGTCAAAAAGAGATGTGCTAAAGGTCACCGAAGTAATATAGAGAATTCATTCAGATCAAAGAAAGTTGGGAGTTATTTGACAGTGTTTAATATGAAGCAGCTGCATTGGAGAGTCTTCTGTAATAATTTATTCTTCTTTTGACTTGCAGAGTACTGAGCTGTCTCCGAAGAATTCAGATTATTGAATGTAGCCACCTTTTCTGATTTCCTTCATCAATTCAATTCAGGAGATGTGATGCAATGTGATGTGTCAATGTATGTATGATCGAAGTGTCAGTCTCTATAAGTACTCTACTCCATGATCCTGAGGTGAAGTGCTACAAAACACATTTTTGGCGGAGCAGAAATAGTGCTGCCTTTCCTGTGCTTCCCACGGCTGTTGTAGATGGAAAGCAATGAATTCAGAATTCTCAAGTCGGCCAGGCCATCTTCTCAGTGAGCTTTGCCTCAGGCACCCTAGATATTACCACATGAGAGCTATATTTCATCTGTTCTTAAATTTTTGCAGCTAAAGGACCACATTTGAGGGTCGAAATCCCTGCCACAAAACCAACCTTACCACCTTCTACTACTCATAAGAAAAATCCATCAGAATTTACTAGAATTTATTGCAAGAATGACCTTCCATTTCATGAGTTGACAATAATGTGAAGCCTGGTTTTATCAACTATCCAAGTAAAGTAGTAACTTTAAGTCTTTAATAGTACACAAGAATCATTTACAGGTCAAGTATGGAACCTCTAATTATGAAAAACTGATTCTCAGAGCATATTTTACCAGGTATTGTGAGAAATAGAGAAAAAGCAGTTAACAATGAAAGTAATTACTGGCCTTCAAATTAATTATTAACAGCAAGTCTGAAATTGAAAAGGTACTGGTTCTGTTCTCTGTCATTGACATGAGAGAATATGGTAGAAGTAAGCGGAAGAAGACACTTGGAGGCCATCTGCTAAGGCCCTTTCACTTTTCTTCAGAAGCAAAGTTGTTAAGTTAATTGCTCAAGGCCTTCAAGATCCCCACATTCCATCTCTTTCTGTAGAACATACATGTGCCAATATCTTCAGATATCTTCACATATTCTTCTTTCCATGTCTCCCATTTCAAAGACGTGTTCCTTCTCAGGTGTAAAGAGTGAGGCTAATTGCCCTGTCTTTTCCTGCTAACTCAGCTCTTCCTGAAACAAGTACCTTTCCTCATTTCTGTAATTTTTCTTCTGCTTGCCATAAAAGGAAATCAAGTTGCATACCATTCAAATCTCCCGTCAGCTTTGTGATCTTTGGAAATGTTTTTTTCACATTTTCTTGTAGAAAATTTCATATACAGTATGTACGAAATGGAGTGCAATGATAAGGTCCCATTTATACAACACTCAACTTCAACAGTTTCTAACTTATAGTAATCTTGTTTCATCTATACTTCCATTTACTGCCATTCTGTCAGATAGTTTTAAAACAAATATCAGATATTATATCATTCTCTAGTATTTATCACTAAAATTTAAGAGCTATTTTATTAAACATAAGAGTAATATCAGCGCCTGGTGTGTTGGCTCACGTCTGTAATCCCAGCATTTTGGGAAGTCGAGGCAGGCAGATCACTTGAGATCAGGAGTTCGAGACCAGCCTGGCTGATACAGTGAAACCGTGTCTCTACTAAAAATCCAAAAATTAGCCAGGCATGGTGGCGTATGCCTGTGGTCCCAGCTACTTGGAGGCTGACATGGGAGAATGGTTTAAGCCCAGGAGGTGGAGGTTGCAGTGAGCTGAGATTGCACCACTGCACTCCAGCCTGAGCGACAGAACTAGACTCTGTCTAAAATTTTTTTAAAAAGTAATGTCTTTATCACATGTAAAAATTAACAATGATGCTTTAATACCATCGAATATCTAGTCAGTGTTTATATCTTCTCAATTGTCTCAGATAATTTGTTAAAAGTGTTGAATCAAGATTCAAATAAGACCATAGTTTGCCATCAGTTGATGTATCTCTTAAGTCTCCTCTCTCCTTCTGCAATATTTGTTGAAAAATCTGTGTCGAGAAGGGCAGATCACGAGGTCAGGAGATCGAGACCATCCTGGCTAATACGGTGAAACCCCGTCTCTACTAAAAATACAAAAAAATTAGCCAGGCGTGGTGGTGGGCGCCTGTAGTCCCAGCCCCTCGGGAGGCTGAGGCAGGAGAGTGGCGTGAACCCGGAAGGCGGAGCTTGCAGTGGGCCGAGATGGCCCCACTGCACTCCATCCAGGGCGAAGGAGCGAGACTCCGTCTCAAAAAAAAAAAAAAAAAAAGAAAGAAAAAGAAAAAGAAAAATCTGTGTCATTTGTTGTGTGGGTTCCCTGCAGTCTGGATTTTGCTGGTTGTATTCTGTGAACTCTGTATTTCCTGCACTTTTATAGTTGAATCTAGGGGCTGGGTTATATTTGCTGTTTTTAGCAAGAACTATTTTTAGACAAGGTCTCATATTTCAGTTAGTAGAAGAATAATGTCTGGTTGTCTCTCTTGTGATGTTGGAGTCAGTTGCCCAGATCCAGTGGCAACAACTGTGGGTAGAGCCAGTGGGAGTGCCTGTTCTGGGTGCAGGCATTAAGGGGTGCTTTGCCCACTGTAATCTGAATCCTAAACAGAATTTTAAAACAATATTGAAACTAACTAAAAGCTGGTATACTTTTTATTATTACTAAGGTTGCTAATTCTAAATAATGTCTCTGAAAAAAAAAGTCTTCTGTTGGACTAAGTTCTAAATAATTGCTGTGGTTACTGCTGAGTTTTAATAATATGTATCTTGGCTTCAATTTCACATATTTTTATTACTTATTCTTTAATAAACCTGCTATTCTACATAGAAGTAAATTCAGAGAAGTCCAGTTACACAGTTGGCTTCACACACAAGAATTGGGCTAAATGTTTTAATTTTGAGACTAAGTTCGCAAAACTTTGGATTCATTAGAGCTTGTGCTGGGTGTAGTCTGTGTCTCCAATCCCTCTGGTGCTACATCGTCCTGTGCTTAATTCTAAATCAATAATCATATCACAGTCATTGTAAAGAGGAATACTTAGAACACAAGTTACTTTAATTCCATCAATTCTGTCATTTTGTTAAACCGCTTGAAGTTACTTGTTCTTAAATGTTAAAAGATTGAAACAAAATATGAATCGCAAAGTGTAATAGCTTTGTTTGGTAAATGCAAATTTTAGTTCATATGTTAAATCTTATTGTATTTGATTTATATTTTCAAAATGGAAATTTGTTCTTATGTTAATTGGAATACTAAAAATATGTATGAACAGGAAGGCAGGATAAATGCTTGAGCCTTTCTCTTTATTTAATAGTTTTCAAAATAATTTGTTGGTTCCATATCATCATCCTCCGGAGATATCCAACTAGTTCTTTTTTTATTGTTAAGAACACATTTATTTAAATATATCTGATGCCTTTGGCAACACCTTAAGCCAGTTGCAGTCAGATTTAATTATTATCCTATCAATACCTCAAATATCTCTTTGGCTAATATAGGAGTCTGTTCAAGTCAGCTCCTGAGTCTTCTTGACACACCCTTAAAAGTCTTTGGTAGCTTTCTTTCTTTGTAATTACAAAATATTTCAGGCTCATTTTGCACATTTCTTGCTCTAGGCTTGGCATCAGTCATTTCTCAGAAGAAAACTAGTTTCTTTTAGTGCAAAATAGTGTTGGGCACTAATGGTGCTTGTTGCTGCCTAATAGTTTCTAGGCATTTTCAGAAGATTGTGCTAGGTAAACAATTCTAAGGTAAAATGCATAGTAAGTTTATACTGATCTTTCCTAATCAAATTCAGGATTCTGAATTTTTACCTGCCCTCATTCAATATTATATCTCCAAGTCACAGTGAAAATTCCAGTTCTCAATAATGCCAACATACTTAATTGATGTATTACATAATCCATGCATAACAGTCTCAGAATAGCAATACCAATACTACTGCTCACACTATGCTTAGCAAAAACAGATTTTTTTCATGGTTATATTTGCCCACAGGGTCTCTCCCACTAGGGATGTATAGTCATATGCTATGTCTTATAAAGTCACTTGAAAAAAATCCCCCTTTTTCTAATGGTGTCAATTTGACACATATTTAAATTAACTTATTTTATTTGGCTTTGGATAGTACAAATTATTTTTTAACATTTAATTTTGGTTTATGATTATGTGAACTATTTACTATTTACATGGTTCCAAAGTAAATTCTACAGAGCAAGGTATATTCAGAGAAGTCTAGCTTCTACCCCTGTATCTTTCTATGCCTGTTTCCACTACCTTTCACTTTTAGATGTCCTTTTAAAAAAATTCTGGTTTGTCTTTTCATTTTCAATGTAAGAAAATATTGGTTCATGCTTTCATTTCAACATATAAAAATATAAACGTTAGCATATGAAACACAGTTTTCTGTCCCTTGGACATGTTTCTTAAGGTCTCTCATTGTATCAGGTCATTGATACCTACTTTGAGACCTTCAGTCTGTACTAAATGAAACTGCGTATGACATGCTTGCTACCGTAGGCAAACATGGATTGTTGGTTTTTATTTTTCTCTGAAATCGATCGATCCAGATACTCCCTACATCTAAAAGACCTCCTGCACTCAAACAGCTCTGCTTCACACTTCCAAACTTTGTGAAAGTATGCCAACTGAATTTTCAGCCTCAGTTTTTCTCACTGATACTGCATCTTACAATTGGTGAGAAACAATCACATTTTCCTAAAAACTTAGTGAAGAACATAAAAAGATATTAAATTCATCTTAGAGTGTTGTTCTAGTGTATTTGGGTTTGCCTGAACATTTTTATGTACAAAATGGGATAAAATATCTTTGAACATCAGATCCCATTTCTAACGTAAGGTATTCATAGGAGCAGAGATCCCAACTTGAGCTTCCGAAACTTCTTAAGACTTTGGACTACCCAAACATCTGAAGACTTAAAACTTTTAAGTGAAAACTTGAAATGGGAGATGTGAGGCATTCTCATTATTGGTGGATCATAGAACTACCAAATGGATATAAGGATATATTCACTTATGTAGTTTGGTCCACACATTTTCCAAAATCATGGGGTGGGTGGAAGTATAGATAATTTTTAAAAAATGTCCTACTGGGTGTGTCTAGGAACTACTGTCTCTTGATAAGTCTCTCTTCCTCTTTGGCAGAGATAAAAATACTTTGCTCTTCTCAACTCCTTTTGCCAGCACAGGGGAGCAAATGACATGATATTTACTCTACATCTGATAGCCTCTGACTTTACAAAACAATGTTTGAGCCTGGGCGCAGTGGCTCACACCTGTAATCCCAGCACTCTGGGAGGCCGAGGTGAGTGGATCACCTGAGGTCAGGAGTTTGAGACCAGCCTGGCCAACATGGTGAAACCCCGTCTCTACTAAAAATACAAAAATTAGCCAGGAGTGGTGGTGCATGCCTGTAGTCTCAGCTACTAGGGAGGCTGAGGCATGAGAAGTGGTTGAACCCGGGAGGCAGAGGTTGCAGTGAGCCCAGATGGCTCCAGTGAGCCCTGTGCAGTGAGCCCTGTGCACTCCAGCCTGGGTGACACAGTGAGACTCTGTCTCAACAAACAAACAAACAAACAAAAAACAATGTTTGAGTACAACTCTAGGCCAAAGACCACCTATTCTTGGTAATGACAACTGTCTAATAATTGTTCAGCTGGTACCAACAATGCTCAGAGAGGGCATGGTATGATGACATGCACTTCATGCCCAAGTAACTAAATTTGTCAACATATTCAAGGCTTACAGGATACAGGACTGGGCTGTGACCCTTGGCAAGCCTCCCAAGGTATTCAGTGATGTTAGACAACCTACTTACCCTCTCTGAAATTTACTTTTCTTATATGTAAAATACAGCTATTGTACAGGTAAGTCAGATTTCTTCCAACCCTAAAATTCTGCGACTCTTGGTCTAGCATGAGCCTAACTAACATCAGTGGATGATTATATAAGTGTAAACTGTGTGTAAACTGTAATAGAATCCTCTTTTTTCTCACAAGATCACTTGGATTTCAGATTTATAAGTATTTTTTCTGTTTGGAAAGGGACTTTAGAGGTGCGGTGTACAGATACTCATATTTTTTAGCCTAGTGTGTTGGAGAGAAGGACCTATTAAACAAACTATTAAGAAGGAGGTAAAAGTGAGTTGAACAAGTTAGATTTTTTAGATTGAATTATGAATTTGAAAACTCTGGTGCTCTTAAATATTGAGATCCATGAAGTTACTCTTTTACATGGGGACAATGAAATTTTCTGAAATCACATGGAAACTATTGTACAGAAAGGCAAAAACCAGAAGCATTTATTGAGCAGTTACCTGCTGCATCCTTTCAAATGAATTCACTCATTTAAACCTTACAGAAACTCTGTGTTAAGTATTACCATTCTTGTTTCTAATGTCAAACTCGGTTATGTTAGTTACTTCTCCCAACATCACACAGCTTCTAAGGAATTAGACAGTGACTGGACTTCAAAGGGTTGTTAGAAGTTAATATGTTAAAGGAGCTTAGAAGAGTATTCAGTACCTACTATGCACTATAACTTGACCTATTCTCCTCCTCCTCCTCTTCCTCCTCCTCCCTCTCCTCCCCCCTCCCCCTCCCCCTGCATTGTCATTGTCTTCCTTCCCCCCCCATGGATCCCTCTCTCCTCCTCCTCCCCTCCTCCTCCCCTTCCCCTTCCTGTTTCTCTTCTTCTTCCTCTTCCTCTTCCTCTTCTTCTTCTTCTTCTTCTTACTCTTCTTCTTCCCCAGAAGTTCATTAAATTTACCTGGTGAGAGCACAGTGATCTCAGGTTTGGGGGCTGGGTTGCCTGCATTTAACTACACACACTGCTGTCTAGGTGAAGGGCAGAGTGCAAACTGCTTTATCTATGCCATCTGTAAAAAACTTGAACAACACGTGGCTTATGCTGCATATACGGTAAATGTAAACTCTTACTATTAACATAGTTCTTTTACGTATTGATTTTACAGAAATAATTCTTCAAAAGCTACCATTCGTGGTGCTATTATAAATAGGCTAGATAGTACAATAGATGCTAGTTAGGGTAGAAGATATTGATAACACTCATTTTATTGGTTGTATTATTTGGTATAACGGAGTACAGAATGATTTCTCCTGTTGTCTTCACCCTTAGAGACTTGGAGTCAGTTTAAGTCAGTCTTAAATCACTGCTTTTTAAAAGTAATTCTTCTGACATCTAGTTTTGATGATGATTTTTAAAAGGTCAATTCTAAATATGGTCTTTTTTTTCTCAGCAAGTGCTTATTTTTCTACTTTGAAGTCAGGACATATATAGTTGAAATGTGATACCCTTAATCTCTTAATTTTTAGACATCCACCTACCCATTTATTCTATTGTTGCCTCACCAAGCACTCAGAATTGCTTTACACAGCGGGAAGGAAATCAACCTTGGAATCATACATCTAGTATTGAAGTGACATTCTGCCACTTGTTACCTGCGTGATCTTGGAAAATTTACTTAATTCCTCTGAGCCTCAACATTGTCTAGTGAACAATTAGATGGACAGTGCCTTCCTTCAGTTTGGCTGACTAATCCACAAATGTAGGCAGGGCAATAAATCTGTTTTCTTCCCAGAATATGGTGCAAGCATGGCCACGCACAGAGTGTGTCTGGATTGGTGTTTAGCTGCATGTGTTTTGGCCCATGCTTTTGTCCTGTCAAAAATAAGAATATCTTAGACTATAGAGCTGGAAATGGCCTTAGACCTTATCCTGTCCAAGTTTCTTATTTAACAGATGAGAAAATTTGGGTCCAGACAGGGTAAAAGAGACATGCCTCAAAATCGAATCAGCTCAACTATAATGCATCATATTGTTTGTGCCTTTATTTTTCACTTTATCCTTTCCTTCTTATTGCACAATAAAAATGAGTACCCTCACTTATCTATCTTTAGAAAATTACCTTTCTCTGACATTCAATATTCAAGAAAGGTATATATTTTTTGTAATCCACTTTTTTCTTCTTACAGCATATCTTGGGATATTGAAAATACCCCATTTTTGCAAATAAATCTATCAATTTAAAGAAGTGCCAATCTAAATCTTCAGAATATACTTTACGGAACTTTGTAAGTTAATCATAAAGATGAGGTGAAGGAAAGAAACCATAGTAATGGGCAAGAAAAATTTTAAAGGAGGAGTGAAGAACTTTTTCTACAGATATCAAAATGTAATATAAAACTATAGTAAATCAAATTATGTGGTTTTTGGCACTGGCATAGAATAATAGATCAATGGAATAGACTAGATTCCAGGAAAAAAATTACGACTGTAATAAAAATAGCATTTAAAGTCAGTGGGAAGTCATTTAATAAATGATATTGGGATAATTGGATATACACATGGATAAGAAAGAATGAAACTAAAATTGGTCTTATGCATATGTAATGAATATTGCAATCTCTTGTGCTTTTAAAATATCCTGTGGGGTGCATGTGTGTGTGTGTGTGTGTGTGTGTGTGTGTGTGTGTATAAAATGTCAGGGAAAGAAATCATTAGAGTGAAGGAAAGAGGTTAAGATAATTTTTTATTTTTTGACTCTTTGTAAGTCTGTGTTTTTAATATTTTTAATTTTCCTATCACTTTTGTGATTATAAGATAAAGATTTCAAGTACAAAAATCACGTCATTACGTTATACATTTTCTAAAAAATTTCAGCAAGCTGTATATGTGTGTGCATTTGTTGTAAACCAAATCGTAATTTGAATTGAAGTGGGGGAACTACAGTTTATTGGAATTAGAGGGCTTCCTTTCAAAAACGTGAACATCATTCCCTAGTCTCCCTGGTTCTTAGGTTTAGAATTTGGTGCATCTGGTTTTCTTTAATTTTGCTTATTTCTACTAACCCTTGAAATCTGGGTACCATGATAGAGATTAACCATGTCATGCCGACCTCTGAAAGATCAGGTTTATCCTGGACCCCATTACCTGCTTCTGCTTAAGCTTTTGTTGAGGAAATTTTTCTGCAGCTGAAATGAAGTTTGAAGGCTTGAAGAACAGTGATTTCCATGTGACCTAGTGTAGCTTGGAAGAATGAAGTTCTGATTTGTAAATAGAATCATTTCCTATTGTGGTAGATTGTTAAACTTGGAATAACAAGTATATGTCAAATAAATATAATTAAACAATAGTAAACATTAAATTTAAAGACTATTTTTAATGCTCCATTTGTATGAACTCACTTAATCCTTACAATATCTGTGAGGTTGTTTCACTCGTGAGGAAACTACAGCACAGAGAGGTTGGTAACTTGCCTGAATTCACAGAGTTAATAAGGATTGGTACCAGGATTGATGTTCAGGTCATCTTGTTCCTAAGTCTATTCCCTAATCGCAGCCAATGATGCAATGAATATTCTTGTGTATGTTTTCTTACATTCACATGTAGAAGGTTTTTCCAAGTATGGCATTCTTGGCTGTAGGTTATACCCATCTTCAGCTTTACTAGCTATTGACAATTTCTTCTCTTTCTCCATATCCTAGCACTTTTAAGTAACTTTTAATATTGGTCAGTCTGATGAGTGCAAAGAGTTAGATCATTGTGTTTTAAATATTCATTTCATTTATAACTAGAGAGTTTGAAATGTTTGCACTGGGTTTTGTCCATAGATTTGTAAGATTTTTTTTATTCGGAATACTAAATCATATTTTCTATATAAACATCCCTGGGCACTTCATTCTGTTTCTCTGTTCTGTTCCCTAGCCCTGCACTAATACACATTGTCATAGTTACATGAGTTTTTCCTCTTTTACCTCCTCTTCCTCCTCCTCCTCTTCCTCCTGGTCCTTCTAAAATATTGTGTATCTGATAGGATGAATCCCTTACCCTTTTTGCCTTCAAAATAGAATTGATCATTTGTAGCCTTTTAGCTCTTTCATATAAACATTAAGATAAGGTTGTCAAGTTCTAGGAAAAAATTCTGTTGCACTGAATATATGGATTAACTTAGGAAGTTAGTTATGCTGATTCTATCCAGCCTGCTCTTTCTGAAAATGGTGTAGTAAAATTAGTTGCTGAAGCTTTAATGGTTAATGAATCTTACTGGCTTTCCTGTGACTGGTTGCCAAAAGGGATTAACAGTTTCTAAAGTAACTACTTATGAGCATGACCTCTATCATATGTCAAGTGCTATGGCTAAAGTCTCACAAAATTTATTGTTGTTTGTGTTGTTTTAATAAACATTGAGGTATTTCTAGATTGTGTTTTTTATTAATGTGATTGTTGCTGTTTCACTGAAGTAATATAGATGTTAGAGATACATAGAGTCACATTTGTACACTGATGACCACCATTTTTTACTCAAGACTGAGTGTTTGGGATTCTTTAATGACTTACTTGGCTCTAATTCATAAAGCTTAGGGTGATTGCGAGTCCAGACCCTGCTGAGCTGGGGCCAAGTGTTGCAATGAATGTTCCAAGCACTTGATGATGTTGAATGATTCTAACTTAGAGATTGGAATGGAATTTTAGTGTATCTATTTTAAATTTCCTCAGGTTTAATATACAATCTAAAATTACGACAATTCAATCAGATATAGTCTCAGATAAACAAGTTTAAAAAACCAGACAAAAATCTCTGGAGGAATTTATATAACTTGGCTCTGCTGCCTTCAAAATGCTTGTAAATAGGAAACCAAAATTCTGGGGTTGATACTTTTTCTTTAGAGTTATGAACATCCTGTTTTTGGAGAAACAAAGGTTACCATAGATATTTCAATTGTTAATATTATACATATCACCACTTTTTCTTTAGTTAATCTTGGGCCACGCTTTCTGAAACAGCCTCTCCCACATGCCAAGTATTGTATTTGACTTTTTCACGTCAATTATCTACTTTGTTCTTCACAGCAATCTTATAGACTACATATTAATTCCAAATTTATAGATGGAAAAATATGGTTGAGAGGGGTTTCCTAAAGTATTATAGCTAGAAACAACAAAGTTGGGTTTCAAATATGGTTCTATCAAATTCAGGTCTGTATTATTTTCTGTCATCCCATTCGTTCTCCCAGTGCCTGGGAACTGGACAAGAAAAAATAAAAATGAAAAAATCTATACTTTGTTTTTGAATAGGTGCTAACTCCTAAAATTCAAAAGAGCTCTTTCTTAAGTCTACCAGTGATAGCCCAACTCAATATTGACTATTCTGCTGATTTTGTTAATTTGCTCAGAAGCCTAAATTATCTGCTAATAAAAGAAATAATATTGCACAACTGGACATTCCTAATGTTAGCTACATCTGGAGGTGATCTCATTAAACATTACAGATTTGGCTGTGTGTCTTGGGGGCTTTCTGAAATCCTAACTTTTTGCATCCTTGCCCTACAGGCACAGTTCATAAGCTCTAAATACATAGCCAGATTAGCCATAGCCATGACAAACAGGAACCTTTCCATTTAGGTTTTTCTCTATATTTTATTTGAACTTTGGAAACAGAAGCAAGTAGATTTGAAAATAAAATGTTTTAGGGGTAGAATTGTCCTAGTTTCTGTATTAAATGTTAAAATAACTAAAGACTGTAGACCCAAGAGATTTAAGGATGTTGTTTAATTTTCTAGTAGTGGAAGAAATGATTAACAGACCAACACTCTTTCAAAAGTTGATATAACACTTACATGAAAGAACGAGAGAAAATATTGGAAAGGATGGATGGTGCCAGTTCAAGGGGCTTCAAGAACAAACTCTCTCTCCATGTAGAAACTTTTCAGTGGTTGACTGTAAGGAAGGACACCAAAGAAACAGAAGAAGACAAATCCATGCTGACACTTTCTGCTGCTCCTGCATCCAGCTACAGGGGCTAAAGGCTTAGGGTGACTTTAATGCAAATTATGGTCCAATTTTGCAATTCCATTTTCACTTGAAAAATATAAACTGATAAAGTGTCAAGATTCTTGTCCTAAGAAGTCTTCTTTAGAGTGAAAAAGGAACCGTACCGGGTATTGGTGGTATTAGTGCTAATCCAGGCCATCTCTGGCTCACTATGTGACACAGGCAAGCCTGTGCCTTGGTTCTTCTGTGGTCCCTGAGTTAAGGACTACTAGTGAAACTGCCTTAGAGTTCAAGAAATGTCTCTATATGGGATCTCTAAGGTTTTTTTTTTTTTCCAACTCCAAACCTTTGTGAATCTCAGCCTGACTGGGTGCTAGGATAGGATTAACAAGAAATTAATAACCCTAGCTAGTAGTTTCAAATTGTAAAATCATAAAACATCTCTATGAAATGAACCTTATGCAGTAGTACATATCTCACAAAACACTAGAAAGTATAATTGGCTCTCTTTATCCAGAAACAAAGGGCAGATTTAAATAGACTAGAAAGAGTTAGACTCGTATACCAAATACTAGCTAAGTTCAACTTCTGCTTCTTTCACATAAATACTGTATGACCTTAGAGGAACCATTTAGTGTTTCTTTGTTTGTTTCCTGTCTGTACGTTGAAGGGACTATGTTATGTGATTTAAATTCTTCAACATCTAAAAGATGAAACAGTTCTCAATTATTTCATATGAAATGCATGTCGATTTTGGGAAGCATGTTATGGGTAGCTGATAAGATAGAGGAAAGATCAAACTTTATTGGAGGAAACCAAGAAATGCCCAATATTATAATTAAAGCAAGTTGCCACATAACTTTTCATATACTTGAGCATAACTCTTCAAGCCCTCCTCAGCCTGAAAACATAGATCTTAAATTCTTAAGATTATAATAGATATCTATAAAATCAATTTGTTCAAGAGCTTTTCAATTTTATTGTTTAATTTGCTGGGACATTTTGGATAGCTATAGTTCACATGGAAGTTATTTAAAATCATAGGGTAGGGCCTTTTCAGGCTGACATAATTTATCTGTAGCTCTGCTTAGAAGCTGGGATATGGATGATATGACTTCTATAGGCCCCTGCATGTCCCAGGAATATATGGGTAATTGGTCTTAGCAGTGCCTGAACAGCACATGGTTTCAGTATAGAGTAGGCAGAATTTGACCCCAGAAAAACAGACATAATCTTTATTTTTTTTAAATAAGAGCACTTGAAGAAAGCCTGAAATAAATCCAGAGTTACTATAAACAAAGTGGAGGGAGTCTTACTAATCACAGAGAAAAGTCAGGCTCATTAAAGAAGGTAATTATTACCTCTGACATACAGAACTGTGTATTGCTTTAAATTAAGGTTCTTAACGAGGCATTTCATTGTATGTTCTTAACTGAAGGATTTAAGGAGGCCGACTGTCTTCCACAGTCAGTGGGAATGGGTGTTCTATGTTCATAGGCTTTACTGGTAGAGAATATTTCAGGAAAGAACAGTTCAGGAATTTAAATACACCAGTGTTCACACAATTTCTGAACAGATTGCTGGTGTGCTGAAAGCCCACCCAAGCTATGTGCTTACACGTGGAAAATTTAAACTTTGCCACATGCTAATGATATGCTAATGAATTTTCACGTTAGACAGATGACGAGAGCATGGTCTCTGTCCTTTTTCTGTTAATGTAATGAATGAGCTTGGATAAGCAGTTTTAAGAGGAAGTTGTAAACAGGTTGTAAATGTTTACATGTTTCCCTCATTTTTATTAGTTTGTTTATTTCACCTCTCTTGCTCAACAAATTTCTTTTTATTCTTTCTGTATTGTATTGTTTATAGAATTTAAACATGCTCTCATGCTCTTGCAAGATGAGAATTTGTCTTGATCAGCAAGAAGAAACTGTATCTATCTCAAAGCCTCCCTTTATCAAAAAGTCTGTATTGAGTACCAATATCAACTTCTCATGATGCTCATATACATAAATGTGTTGTTTCGAGGAAAATAAATTGCTTTTCAGTGAATACATTTCTTTAAAAAGACATATTTTACGACTCTGCTTTTCCAAATTTAAAAATATCTCACCAAACCACAGTGCTATTATAAGAAATGAAATGGGGGTATTGCTCAAATCTAAAGTTTGCATTCTAACTCTTTTTCCAAGCATATAGCTAAATTCTGGAAAGCCTGTAGCCCATTAACATGATTTCCCCTAGGATTTTTACCTGTTCCATCTAAGAGTAAGTGATAGTAGAGCAATTTTGTAACCTCATTTTCTCTATCTATCAGAAGAGCAGCAATGTCTACCAAGCACCCAAGAGACAAGCTAGTCCAAGATAGAATCTATGATCTGTACCTACTATAGAGAAAAAAGTCTAAATCTTTCTAAACTTTCTTATACGAGAGCATTTGAGTGTGACCCATAATATTACCACCTGATTAAAATCCATTTCCAGTTAAATTACAAAGTCCTAATGTTAATCACACACATCTCACCATGGGACTTTCAAGGTGGGTTCATATCCTTGGTAAGTGCTCAAATGTTCTCTAAGGTCAAATATCCTGTGACAGGAACCATTATGTCAGTGTTTGACACTGACCTAGCTTTAGTCAGTTCCATCATGATGTCATGCTTAAAATATATGTTTAGTCTGTTTTTTAAATAAATACATCATTTTCTGATTCTGTTACGTGCTATCGTCCCGATCTTGACAATTGGTACCGTCTTTATTCTTCCCTGCTTTTCTCTGCCTTGTTTACAGATCATAGAAGAGATGTCCTACTTTGGGCCATTTTAATTAATCCAGTTTCTCCTTATATATTCCACATGACTTAAAATAAAAATTCAAGGTACAAAATTTCTATTAAATTTTATATCTATAAAATTTCTATTAAATATTAAAATTCTCAGGGAATTTGGAGCTAAATATTTATGATAAAATATCCAGAATCTTTTGTGAATATAAAGGAAATAAATCCTTTGTACATTACATGTAATATACATGTTTTACTATATTGCATATTTTATATATATATTCAATATAAATGTTTTATATTTATATATTACTATAGTGCACATTATATTTTTTACTATAGTGTCCATTATATATATAACATATAATTTTTTACCATATATATTTTATATATATATAATGTGCACTATAGTAAAATATGTATACCGCATGTAATGTACTAAGTAAAGATTTTTATCAAAAAGTTTAATTCTACTAATATGTCATCCATTTATTTAAAGTGATTCATTACATTAGTCAATGGCCAGATCTTCGTGTCTCAATTCTGTGTAGGTACTTAGAGACCACAAAGCCCAGAGAAAACATGCCTCAGATATGTTTCTTTAATAATATTCCATTTAAAGCCGGGCACGGTAACTCATACTTACAATACTAGCACTTCGGGAGGCTGAGGCAGGAGGATCCCTTGAGCCCAGGAGTTCAAGACCAGCCTGGGCAAAACAGTGAGGTCTGGTGTCTTCAAAATATGTATATTCCATTTAAATACATATTCATAATTATTTCATTAAATTGCAATATTCAATCCCTGAGAGATATTACAGGTGCTCTCATTTTCCCCACAGCTATTTATACCTAAATCATGTACCTTAAAGCATTTATAGGTCACTTTTCTCATCTGTGAGTTGAAAGGGTTATGGGACACATGTTCTTGTCATATTTGGGGATTACTGAGAGAATTCCCTGGACAATGTTTATTGATAGTCATGGTTATCATATAAAAGCTAATAGTTCATGAGGCTCTAGACCTATTCTAATCCTGATTTTATAGATGAGAATATAGAAGTTTAAGCTCAACTCAAAGTGAATATCCAATTTATCAATAATTTAAATAAAAGAAGAAAAGCATATGATTTGAGTTTCATGATCCTTCACCTTCTGATTTTTTCGCAATAAAATGACTCTAGAATTATGGACAAATATAAATAGTTTGAGACAATCTAGTGTGTTATTTTAAAACAGAAATTCCTACAGTTATCAAACATATTACTGAAAGCTTATTGCCACAGTTTTTGATGTTTGCACTTGGACTTAGAGGCAAACATACCCCTATAAACTTCAAGACTCTACAAGTCCTTAATATGAACTGTTTCTAGGGACGTTTTGGCAACTGAGTTTTAGAGATATTTCAAAAAAACTTTAGCATTGGTATTTAAGGGATCTTTTAAAAGCTTTCATTCCACACTTTTGTTACCCCCAAGTAAAAGCTCATGGCTGCTCATGTGAAGTTTGAGACAAGGCAAAGTAAACTCTCAAATCACCTTCCCATGTAACTGTGCTTATTTTGGGGAACAGCTATACACCTCTATTCTCAGCAGAGTCCACTGAAGCTAATAGCTCTTTCGCTCTGAATCTTACCTTTTAAGTCCTTTCAGGACATCATTCACAATCGCATCACAACCGTCTTCAGATCCCCTACTCTCCTTAAGCATATTCAATTTCCATCACTGTGAAAACCAAATGAAATTCTATTACTTAATATTACCCCTGCTCATGACTATCATGGACACCATATCTTTTTCTTTTTTTCATTGCCAAATTCAGAAATATTCCATAACTCACTGATTTATCCATTCATTCATTCTTAGATTCAACCATTTATTAAGAATCTTAATTGGACATCCGATACTGTGCTAGGGCAGTGGGGAAAATATTTTGGCTGCTGCTGTCCCTGCCACCAAGACTCATAGCACAGTGCTCAGCGTATAGTAAATGATTAATAAACAGGAGTTCTCCCACCTGCCCCCCGCTTCCATTTTCTCTCCACATTCACCATTTTCCTTCCTTGTTTATTTAATATTATCAGCCATTTTTTCTTTGTGTAAATAGCACATATGCAAAATTTGGACAAGTAAAAAAAATTCACCTTTGTAATCATACCATCTTAATTACAACCCTTTATTTTTTATCCTTCTTTCCAGGAGTTGTTTTTAGTGCATATATATTTTCATGTTGCAGCTTTATATTAATATCATGGTTGCTTATGCTAATGCATACTTGCTTTATCCTGTCCAAAAATCCAAACAACAGAGAAAAGTGTAAATAATAGAGTAAAAATTAAATGCAAGCCTATCATCCTATCATCTCAACCTTTCGGTGATTGTGAATTTATTTATTTTCCTATGCACATATATGTAATTTCATATGGACTGAATATTGTTTAGTGTTCAAATATTTAAAAATTATGCCTGTAATATCTGAAGACACTGTAAATATAAAAATTTCAGGGAATCAAACCTATATTGAGATAAGTCAAACTTCCTCCCATTGGGTTGCCATCCAGTTTGATGTGGTCTTTTAAGTCGTTTTCAACAAAATTATAGCTAGAAGTAAATATTTAAATATATTAACAACATAATTGGATTAGTACTAAATGTATTTTTCTGCAGCCCGCTTAATATAACAATGTGTTTTCAACATAGTACGATATTAATGCATTTAGATTAACCTCATTGAATGTATTCATTTTAAAATTTTTAGCTAAATAATACATATAAATACATTTAAAAGCACCGACTACTATAAGGCTTGAAAATAAAAATAGTAGTTGTTGTTCTTATCCCTCTCTAACTTACTCCTCAGAAATTCTTTTGAACATTTCCTTTGACATGAAAATCTGTTGTGCAAAATAACATGCACGCATTCTTATTTCTAGACTTTATTTTATATGTTGTCTATTGGTTTCTTACAGCAGAAGAATAAAATTTATCTTTCCTAAGGAACTCTCTAACCCCCCTCATCTTCTTTCACCTGCTGGCCCTATTTCAATTACAATTTTTGTATTAAATCACTAGTCCCTGTTTACAGTATAACAACTAGATGCATATTGTTCATAGTTAAGTAATGCCGAGTACTACAATTACATTCCCTTTCTTATATTCTTCGGGGGTTAATAATTGTCTTACTTTGTATTGTTTTCTTATATTCCCTGTGTATTTATTACTGATTTATCTTCAGATTCTTTGACAGCACTATCGCATCCTTATTGATACGGTAAAGTTTAATACTAAGATATTCACCTGTAAGCTTTCAAGATCTTCCTTTTCTCTGGGAGTCTAGGCCTTGAAATTTTTTAAAAAATATATTTGCTGGGTACTACTGCGGATTTCTTGCATGCATATATTGCGTAGTGGTGAGATCTGGGCTTTTAATGCACCCATCACCTTAATAGTGAGCATTGTACCCAGTGGGTCATTTTTCAACCTTCATCCTGCTCTCCCATGTTTCGGAGTCAGCATCTACTATTCCCCTCTGTATGTTCATATGGGCCCATTATTTAGCTCCCATGTATAAGTGAGGACATGCAGTGTTTGACTTTCTGTTTTTGAGTGATTTCAGTTAGGATAATGGCTTCCAGTGCCATCCATGTTGCTGCCTAAGACACGGTCTCATTCTTTTTTATGGCTGAGAAGTGTAATGTTTTGTTTTGTTTTGTTTTGTTTTGTTTTGTTTTGAGACAGGGTCTCACTCTGTCACCCAGGCTGTAGTCTCAACCTCCCGGGCTCAGGTGATCCTCGCACCTCAGCCTCCCAAGTAGCTGAAACTACGGGCACATGCTACCACACCTGGCTGATTTTTAAATTTTTTTGTAGAGATGGGGTCTCTCTATATTGCCCAGGCTGGCCTTGAACTCCTGGACTTGAACGATCCTCCAGCTTTGGCCTTCCAAAATGCTGGGATTACAGGTGTGAGCCACCATGCCTGGCTGAAGTATGTATGTGTGTATGTATGTATGTATGTATGCATGTATGTATGTATGTGTTATTATTATTATTATTATTTGAGACAGGATCTTGCTCTGTCACCCAGGCTGGAGTGCAGTGGGACAATCATAGTTCACTGCAGCTTCCACCTCCCAGGCTCAAGCGCTCTTCCTACCTCAGCCTCCCATGTACCTGGGACCATAGGCCCATACCATCATGCCTGGCTAATTTTTGTATTTTTATTTTTGTAGAGACAGAGTTTTGCTATGTTACCCAGGCTAGTCCCAAACTCCCGAATTCAAACAATCTGCCAACCTTAGCCTCCCAAAGTAGTGGGATTGCAGGCATGAGCCACTACACCCAGCCTGAAATAGGTATTTTAAATGACACGTTTTGGTGGAGTCCTTTCATTCAATGAGTTGAATGTTTCTTGGGCCCTTCAATATGGTAAGAAATGCTTTGGGTTATTTTTAATTTTCAGATGTTTATTTCTGTTATTTCTTTAAGGGATTTCTTCCTTCTGAGTTTGTTGTTCTCTCTGTAGCTCCTAAATTGATTCTTTTTTATCCATTTTTTTCATTTTCATATATTTTTGTTTTATCTTTTGCGTTTTCTTCTATTGTATCTTTCAGTCCTTAAGTAGCATTTTTTATTTCTTTTGTACTAGTTGGTAATTTCTGAGAGTAATTGTTTTCTGAATATTCCTTTTATTTAATAGTATTCTTGGTTTCATGAATCTTCTCTTACTTTCTCACTTATTTTTCGAGGTTATCAGTTCCAGGGTTGTTTTGTTGTTCTTTTGCATTTGCTCATTTGTTTTTTTAGCTTTCACTTCCTCTCTTAACGGTCTCATTTTCTCTGAGTTCCTTTTCTATCTCCTTTGATCTTTGTCTTTCATGTTGGAGACTTTAGAAAATGTTGCATTATTCTGGATCTCTGTTCATATTCCAAAGTGATGCAGTGATACACTAAAAGAAAGTCCTGGGCAAGTAAGTGGGTGTGATTTGTTGACCATGTAGAAACTCAGTCTTTTGGTTGGAGGCTTCCAAATGCCAGTTGATGTAGGTATTTTCTCCTAGACTGGGAAATTTTCCCAGGGGTAAACCCTCCAATCTCTTGTCTGTGAGAGCAGGGGAAGATGGTAAGGAAGACAGTTTAAATGTAGTCTATCTGGCTGTTAGGGCTCGGGGTATGCCAGAGGATGAGTACATAGGAGGAGGTGGGGGGAATTCTTATAAGAAAGAGAGTTCACTCTCTCTCTTTCTGGTGCTTCACTCTTTTTTTTTTTTTTTTTTTGAGTCAGAGTCTCGCTTTGTCACCCAGGCTGGAGTGCAGTGGCATGATCTCAGCTCACTGCACTGGTGCTTCACTCTTACGTTCAACTGTCTGATGTCTGTGAGCCCAGAGCTTCTCTGGTTCAAAGTATTTCCATAGTAAACATCCCGTCTCCTGTAGTGTGGCAGAAATGTTTTTCCTTATCATATAGGAGAGAATATTTGGAGTGTACAGTTTTTTTTTAAGTTTTATTTTGTGTTTAGTTGATACATGATTGTACATACTTTTTGAGTACGGTGTGATGTTTTGATACATGTAGACATTGCATCAAGATCACGTTATTATTGCATAAGGATATCCATCGTCTCTAACACTTGTCATTTCTTTGTGGTGAGAACATGAAAAATCCTCTCTTCTAGCTATTTTCAAATATACAGTACATTTTTGTTAATTACAGTCACCCACCTGTGTAACAGAACAGCAGACGTTATTCCTCTTAGCTAACTGTAACTTTATACTTGTTCACCAACCTCTCTCCATGCCACATCCCTCATCTCCTCCCCAGCCTCTGGTAATAACCGTTCTACTCTCTATTTCTATGAACAACTCGTTTAGATTCCCCATATGAGTGAGATCATGGGGTATTATTAATTCCCCTTTTCTCATTCATCCTATGTCTTTGCCTCTATATGTACCCACTGCCTCTAATTTTTGAGATATTCTGGAATTGCTTGGTGAAAATTAACTTGCTTCCTGTTTGGCCCTGAATAGAGTGGAGAGGCTGATACCTAAGCTTGCTATCATATAGCTATCACTTTCCATTTTCCTGAGTAGTCTTGAAATCTTTCATCTGCTACCATTTTTTTCTTAAATACTTTTTAATTTTGTAATGTTTTCCTTTTTCCTTTAATTGAATTTTGCAATGTTTTCCTTTAATCCCTTTACTGTCATTTTAATAAAATTTCATAAGAGAACAAAGATAAATATCTGCATTCACCTTGACTAATTAAATAATTCCATTCCATTACTTTCTTAAATATTAATGATGGCATCATTCTCCAAATCATTGCTTATAGACCATATTGATCCTTGATTTTTTTTTTTTTTTTTTGAGATGGCATCTAGCTTTCTTGGCTAGGCTGGAGTGCAATGGCATGATCTCAACTCACTGCAACCCCTCTGCCTCCCAGGCTCAAGCAATTCTCCTGCCTCAGCCTCTCGAGTAGCTGGAACTACAGGCGTGTGCCACCATGCCTGGCTAATTTCTGTATTTTTAGTAGAGATGGGGTTTTATCATGTTGGCCAGGCTGGTCTCAGACTCCTGAGCTCAAGTGATTGATCCACCTCGGCCTCCCAAAGTGCTGGGATTTCAGGTGTGAGCCACCACACCCAGCCTGATCCTTGATTTTTCCATGACACTTGGCATTACTTATGATTTACCTCTGGGTTGCATGACACTGTAGCTTCCTAGTTCTTCTTCTATGTCTATTTGTTCCTGATCTCTTTTTCAGATTTCTCATATCTTTCTCAATTCCAAAGGTTTGAATGAGATAACATATGTTAGTCACTTATTGTGCTGTGTAGCATAAAACCATAAACAATCTTGGGAATTACTTCACATAATCTTTTACTTATCCTTATCATGATGCTTACAAATTGAACTGTAATTTCACTGAGGTCAGGATTGAAGTTTAATTTGCCTCTGTGTGTTTAACACCTAGAACCATGATCCATATGTGTGTATATAAAAACATATAATATGCATTGAGTGTTTGTAAAGGGAAGCAAAAAGGACAAGAAGAGACACAAGAAGAAAGGAATTGATGTCATTTGCAAAAATGTGTAAATTAACCATGTAACATGAAAATCATCAAGATGATTTATTTGGCTTGCTAACAATTTAAAATAAGAAAAACACATAATTTGGGAGAAAATATCATCAGAGTTTTTACAAAAACTCATAGAGAGAAATGGAAAGTTTCATTCAGATTCATGGCTTTCACACTTCGTTAGCCTCACTGCTATAATTAGTTTCAATCTCCTAGATTGCATAGCACAACTTGTGCCAGTATTGCCAAAAGTACACACACACGCACACACACACACACACACACATAACATAAACACATGCATCCTTTTTCCTTGAGGTTTTTCTCAAGAGCAGAATGCTTCTAAGTTGCTAGACAAATTCTTGATAACCCAATAAAGCCACCAGTCAGTATGTTTCCTGTCTCCCTACTAGGAGCAGTTTGAAAGTCTTTGTCCAATTTCTGGAATAAAATATCTGAGAAATGACAGTTCACAGTATATGTTAAAACAAATAAATTTTCTGTCCAATTCCTGGAATAAAACATCTCAGAAATGACAGTTCACAGTATCCATTAAAACAAATAAATTTACAGGAATACTTAAAATTCATACAATGTGAGATTTATTTCCAGAAACAAGTCATACCCACTCATTCCTAAGTTAACCAACAGAACACAGCCCTGGTGATGGCTTTCTGAGGATGACACGACGGAGGCTTCTCCAATCGCTCTAAAATTGTTGTGTGGAAAACATTTGGCAGCCTCAAAGAGCGGTCTTGTTGACCCTAACTATATCATTTTTCATCAAAATCATTCTTGGTATGTCTTATGGCCAAGGAGTTATTTTCCTTAGCAACATCATGGTATGGAGGGATTTGCTATAGGATAAGTCCTGAATATTCTTGCTTTTTTTCTGATTTAACTTTGAAAAGAAGTCCTAGACTAAATTCAACCCTGCTCTTTCAAATAGCTTCCTCAAAAATATAAAAAAAAATCTTTTAAGTCTGCTTTTCTCTGCACATGGCCCTCTACACAACATCTATAGATACAGTAGAGACATAGATGAAAGATGGATGTAACCAAGAACAGGTATGTGTACCAATTTCCATAATTATCAATGTATCAGATTTTATAGATTGATAAGGAATTGTGGGCCCCAAGGTAGGCATTATCTTTGGCCTGTTGATTGTCCACTGGCAAAGTCTGTAATTTTGAAGTTGTATTAACAACAACAGGTTGTTGCATCATCTAACACAAATCAATGCATCCGTTTGGAATATACAAGAGAAGACCGTATGTTTCTGAGGAAGGGGCTCGAAGCAGTCTCTCCTGGGGAATTCAACTTCATATCAGTGAGGTGAAGTGGATATAAGACAAACGCTGTGTGTGTGGAGAGCATTAAGAAAGGTCATATATTTCAAAAAAGAATATTGTTTACAAGGAGTGTTAATAGGTTTCAGGGGAAATGTTAATTTTTTTTTTCCTGGATGAAATAGCTACTGTAAGTTTTTAATGGTTAATCATTCATTCTTGAATTTTTATATTAAGCATTTCATATTACTTTATTGACTTAACTTTTATGCTCTTCTTCATTTTGACAGTAAAGAATGACCAGGCAACACTCTTTGAAAATTGGAGACCATTTGCAGCTGCTCTCTGTTGAGGAAAGTGAATAATAGGGTGCCCTCAAGGAATTGCAAAGGTATCACTCAACAGAAACTTTTGTGTCTGAAGAAAACTAGATCATTTTATCATGGTAGGCATGCTGATATGTTTGCTTTAATAAAATGCCATATTTCTGCCTTTAATCTCTTGTCAACCCGCTATTAAAAAGCCCCAAAGTGCATGCGTGCAGCACATGTAAACACTTGTGGTTTTGAGGTTACCACAGAACATACTAATAAAGCATGTAATTTGTGTTTTGTGCACAGACTGTAATAATTTATTGAGTGGTACAGAGAAGCTAGAAAAGGATTTTCTCTAACTTTTGCCAGCAAGTCAATTTAATTTTAGTGCTCTATGCAGAAGTACATGTATACACATGTTCTTATGATGACATCATGTTTAAAAAGCATTAGGGAGCCTGCATAACAAAATGGGACAAAACATAAATTCATTTTGCACATACTGAAGACACTCTATCAAGTATGCTTATGTTCCTCCTATAAGCTGATGAGCTGGGAGGTGTGGCATATATTCTTCCACAAAGGGGGTGTGTGTGTGTGTGTGTGTGCGCGTGCGCGCATGTTTGTGTGCGTATTGAGCACTGACAATACATTAGCAGAATATAGATCAAGTAAATTCAAGTAAATTAAGATGAATCATAATAGCAAGAACTTTTATAAACTTTATCAACATTATCCCCAGTCCCCCTGGGGGAGGAGGGCAGAGAACAATGTTGTTCCTTCTTTTATATGGAATAACAAAACATATAATCATTGAATCACTTCTAGAGGATCCTAGAAGAGCTCATTGCCAGACTACAGCCTCCACCATGATTGTTTGGGTAGCCAATTTATCTGTTTATGTAAGATCCTTGCAGGTAAGAACCGTCAGGTTGTATATCACTTAGCTTTTTGCTTTCACTTCTTGTGAGGTTCCTTGCACACAACAAATCATCCACACAGATGCATAATTTGAAAGGAAAGGCCTTGAGCTTATGGAAGCAATACATATCAGTTTCTGGAAAATTCTGTGAAATTCTGTAGTTGGAAAATAATTCTGTGAAATTCTATGCTTTATTTACTCAAACAAAAAACACATTCAGTTTAGAAATAATGTCTGTGCCCAGAAGAAATGGGTGTTAGATACTCAAAATGTGTTTATTCCAAAAAGATGCAAGATTTCTCTCCTGGAAAGCAATTCACCACTCTCTATGCTTCTTTTTCTTTCTGAGAAGCTTATACACATAACGGTTTTCAATGCACAGATAGATCTTCTGTGGTTCACAAGCTTTTACATTTGAGGGCTAATTAAAATGAATCCTTTGTGCCACCTCTAAGATACAACTCACTCCTTCATGTTGTTCATCGACTAAGATCTAATAAACCAGTTCCAATTCATAACTAGGGATTATTGAACTTTCTGTGGCCATTGGCTATCATAGAGGCATTGTGAAAATCTCTAAGGAGACAAGTGCACAGCAACCTGGCCTGGAGGGTCCTCTTATTTGAAGTAGAACTGAAGTTGCACCCAATTATGTAAGGCTGATCTAACCCAGAAAAGAGTTTTCTGCAAGAGATTAAGCCAATTCTCCAGACCTCTAAGGAGGAAATCAAGATCCTTGTGGCTGTTTGATCACTTCTGTGATTTGAATGTCTCCACGGTTTAATCATTTGCTTACATAATGAGGACATTACAGAGAGAAGAGATGAGGGTAGGGGAAGAGAAGGAAGGGAAAGTGAAAAATAAGAAGGAAAAGGAAAGAAAGAGAAAGAAAGAAGGAAAGAAGGAAAGAAAGAAAGAAGGAAAGAAAGAAAAGAAAGAGAAAGAAAGAAAAAAGAGAGAAAGAAAGAAGTAGAAAGGAAAGAAGAGATGGAGGAAGGAGAGGTGGGAAGAGATGAGATGCAAGACGAAGAGAGGAGAGAAGAGGAAGGAAGAAAAAAAGAAAGAAATTGGTCAGAAAACCATATATCATTAAAATGTTTATCTTGCACATGTTGGCTGGTACTAGTTTTCTAGTATCAGAGGTACTGGAGTCAATGCTAATTTTAAAAAGCCAGGAACAAACATTTTCTAACTGTTAAAAATTAGGATTTGGAAGACTTTTTGATTGGCATAAAATGTAACAGATATAAAAAGTAGAGATTAGCTATTTAAGTAGCTAGGTTAAAAGAAGTTTAATCAGGGCTCTTTTGCTTAGTAGCCTTTTTAATATTTATCTGTGGGTTTCTCAGCCATAGATGGATGCCAAATCATCTTTCATGACCAAATTTAACTGATCAAATTTCTTTTGACATACACACAAAGATGGGAGTAGGGTGGGGGCACAAATACATACAAAAAATTCAGAGTCAAAATAAAGTTAGTTCCCAGGATCATGTTTTAAATCTGTAACTGTAAGGTTGCAAAGGTTCATGCATATCAAACTCACTTTATTTTATTTTAATGTGGTAATCAAAACATCTGTTGAAACATTTTAGATAAAGATGGGCAGGTTTGAAGAATAATGACAAATGTGAATCAATAGGAACACCAGGATAGACTATATTTTAAGTTAAAATTACCTACATATTAAATAAGCACCCATTACTAGTTTTTGCAATGCTTTTATCTTTGTTAAACAAAATGTCATACCTAAAGGTTTAATTTCTATTTAAAGAGATTAATGCAAAATAATTCTGTGATTGCAATAGAAACCATTGATATCAAAACACACAGCATTCACATCACAGGACACAATCCAAGTTGTAACTCACTAAATATACTCTACATAAATGTAAGATCTGTGGCAACCACTTTTTTTCCTCAATAAGAAGACTGAAGGAAAGACAATAGTACTTTTTCAAAAAATTTTCCCCCTAAGCTTATGTGTACATATTTCCTTATAATGAGCTCCAGAACTAACTGAAGAGTTAAAATCCCAGAGTTAAAAAGTCATAAGTTCAGTGTCCCAAGACTTTGGGTAATGACAGTGGTTTTACACTACACTAATGTTTTACACTAATCATTGATCTTTTATAAAAATTTCCAAGTTCAATTTTTTTTTTTTTTTTTTTTTTTGAGACGGAGTCTCGCTCTCTCACCCAGGCTGGAGTGCAGTGGCGCGATCTCGGCTGGCTGCAAGCTCCGCCTCCCGGGGTTCTCGCCATTCTCCTTCCTCAGCCTCTCCGAGTAGCTGGGACTACAGGCGCCCACCAACACGCCCGGCTTATTTTTTGTATTTTTAGTAGAGACGGGGTTTCACCGTAGTCTCGATCTCCTGACCTCGTGATCCGCCCGCCTCGGCCTCCCAAAGTGCTGGTATTACAAGCGTGAGCCACCGCGCCCAGCCCAAGTTCAATATTTTAAGATCACAGCTTTCCACAATTTAAGTTTACATAGTTGTAAAATATTTAGATATAGATTCAGATACATCCGGCCTAGATCTTGTTGACTGTGACCTCTGAAATACAATTACTAGCTGTATTCTTTAGAATGTTATAATTTGCACTTGTTCAACTTCGATGCATACCTTTCATATTTGAAGTAATCCTTAATTCTGAAGGAGCATTAAAAAATAATCCTACAGTCTGTCAGACTTTGAGCCTAACTAGTTCAAAGTAGCAGTAATTTGAAATGCAAAACCTACTAAATTCTGATACTGAGAAAACATCATTAATTCATACATTCATTCAGTCAGTTGTCCATGTGGACTTGATATGTTCTAAATAAATATATGCTGAATGGAAGAATGAATGAATGAATAAACTTCTATGTATCTAGTGCATAGCTCTCATATGTGAAATGGTCACTAACTCTGAGTGAACATTAAACAAAAACATTCTAGTTGCTGGCGATCATGTAGTAAGCATGACAGATTGTTTCTTACCCTCATGGAGCTTACATTCTAATGATGAAATTTCATCAAAAATATTCATTTCAAACCAAACACCAAGGCAATTGGGCAAATATTCTTTTCTTATTTTCTTTTAGAACTCTCATAGTTTTCTTTTCTTTTTACCAGGAACACGCTGCAGATGGCTTGAGATTAGTATCTGCGCAGGTGCCATTCTCACAGTGTGTGCTGTGAGAATGTTGCAGACGTGTGCTGCTACTCTGGCACTCATACTTGTCCAGGCTGTTTCTTAGGGGGTCATCTTGCCTGTGAGATCAGAAAAAGGGATTTCTAGTTAGTATTAAGAAGTTGAAACCAAAGTAGAAAATATTCATCCATTGCTTTCCCCAAACCATTCTCCTGCCTAGAAATGTCAACAACTTAACCACATGCAAATGCCCATTTGTGGACAAATGTGTACAAAAGACATTTGGGGTTCCTCTCTTTGAGACTAGATGAAAGCTGACCATATAGATAGGGAAGAAAACAGTTTTTCTCTGTAGCATCATATTGCTGCTTTGTATATTTTCTGATAGAGTAGCTTCAGGTCCTCTGGCTGCTTTATTGAAATCATATTTGACTTTTCTAACAAGGAAATTTGGTGTGCAAAACTCTAGTTAGAGATTTCAGTGACTTGTATCACCAAGAGAAGGACCCTCAGCATGTAGTGGAGGTCCAGGCTTCAGACATGTGAGGCACACTGAGGAGTAGCTTTATTTGCAAGAGGTATTAGGAAGCTTCCTAACAAAGTTCACCTTCAGGATGGGAGAAATCAAAGCACAGACCATAGATCCAAGAAAAATGGCTTCTGATCAGAAAGGGTGATCTGAGATTAGGGGAAGATGTGTCATCAATATCATCCGCTGGTCCAGCCCTGTGAAATCACACCCGAGTGGTAGAGAAATATCTATGAAAAAAATAGTAAAACAGAAACGAATGTTTCTGTCTGGCAGAAAGGCAGCTGCATGGCTGTCAGGGCCATGTAGAGGGAACATCACAGGTACATGGTGGCAGCGGGATGTCCCCAGGTAGCAGAAAGTCATAGGTGGCTCATCAGAGGCCCTAAAGAACTAGCCCCCTACTTGTAGGTGCAGGGGCTGTGGTAGGAGTGGCTGTAGATAGTTTCCGGTTACACAAGGTTGGTGTGGGGACAGCATGACCACAAGAAAAACCTGGGTTGACAGCCCCAGGGAGCTGGAACAGAATGTTAACAATAGTAGCCAGTATTTGAGTGCTGCCCATGTGCTCGAAAATGTTCTAGGCGATTTACCTTTATTGCCTCCTATAATTCCCAAAATGACCTCGAGTTAGGTCTTTCTAGTATTCCTATTTTATAGACAAAGCAGTGGAGCCACAGAGAGGTTAAGTAACTTACCCAATGTCACAGAGCAAAAAAGTGGCAGAGCCACAGTTTTAATCTGGGTTGAAGAGGAAAATAGATAATGCATATTCCTAGGATTTGATAAATGTTTGAGGTGAGGGAGAATGAGAGGCTCTCCTTTGAAAGAAGCATCAGGGGGTACTGAAACAGAGTAGACGAGTGTGAAAGCTGGTGGGGTTTTTGTTGTTGTTGTTTTTAGTCCTAAGTTAGTGGCATGAAAGCAATGCCCTAGAAGGGATGGAGCAGCAAGTGCTCTACCCACATGGAAGTCTTTGGGACCTGCACTTCAATGAGCACCAAGAGGAAAAGGAGAGAAGAACAAACACGTCTGAAGCACCTACTGAGTGTCAGGCACTGGCCCAGGTGTGTGCCATGGGCCATTTTCATCTCTATTTCATAGTTTAGGGAACAAACTCAGAGAAGCTAAGCAAATTTCCCAAGTTCCCACAGCTGTAAATTTGCAGAAACGGGATTCGAATGCAGGTCTGACAAAATCCGAAAGTCATACTTTTCTCAGAAGCGCATTGCTTCTTCCCAAGACACATACTAACGGGGAAAGGGAGGGTGTGGGTCAGGTACTATGCTTATCACCTGGCTGACAAAATCATCTGTATACCAAACCCTCGTGAAATGCAGTTTACCTCTATAACAAGCGTCCACATGTACCCCCGAACCTAAAAGTTTAAAAAATTTTAAGATAAAAACATGAAATTATCCATAGAACATATTAAATTGGAATTTCACTTGAATCAAACATTGCTCAGGACACAATTTATTGAGATTTTATTCCTCTATTTATTATATAATTACAAGGATTGAAAATCATGAGCAGTGTTTCAAAGCATTCGTCTATTAACCAGAAGGTTTTAACCAAATGCATCTCTGCTGCTTCTAATCAGGCCAAGGGCAAAGGTTAAACAAGTTAACTTGCCCATATGCTTAGGAAGCACTTTGAAAACAAGACCGTAACTTTTTTTTTTTTTTTAATTATACTTTAGGTTTTAGGGTACATGTGCACAATGTGCAGGTTTGTTACATATGTATCCATGTGCCGTGTTGGTTTGCTGCACCCGTTAACTCGTCATTTAGAATTAGGTATATCTCCTAATGCTGTCCCTCCCCCCTCCCCTCAACCCACAACAGTCCCCGGAGTGTGATGTTCCCCTTCCTGTGTCCATGAGTTCTCATTGTTCAATTCCCACCTATGAGTGAGAACATGCGGTGTTTGGTTTTTTGTCCTTGCGATAGTTTACTGAGAATGATGTTTTCCAGTCTCATCCATGTCCCTGTTGCCCAGGCTGGAGTGTAATGGTGTGATCCCAGCTCACTGCAACCTCCGCCTCCCAGGTTCAAGCAATTCTCCTGCCTCAGCCTCCTGAGTAGCTGGGATTACAGGCATGAGCCACCATGCCCAGCTAATTTTTGTATTTTTGTAGAGACAGGGTTTCACCATGTAGGCCAGGCTGGTCTCGAACTCCTGACCTCAGGTGATCCACCTGCCTCGGCCTCCCAAAGTGTTGGGATTACAGGAGTGAGCCACAGTGCCCGGCCAACCATAACTATTCTGTAGACACTGGTATAGTTAGTCAAAACCACTCATGCACAAAGCATACTATCAGATTCACTCACAGTGATTTTCCTAAATGTTTATATTAATTAAATGGCCTGATGCTGCCATAAAATGTTTCTCTTCTGCTGTCTTTCTTAGCCCACATACCATGCTAAATGTCAGCTAGGAGAGCTCAGAGGGCAGTCCCTGATTTTAATGAGTTGTATTCTGAAAATAGTTTAGAAATGGAATTCATGGTTTCAGAAAATACTTGTTATAAACATAGGTGACTGTGAAGCTAGTTCACTTAATTTATCTGACAGATTAAGTGAGCATAGCAGAAGGAGTCTGAGGGAGTTGAGAAGGTAAGTTTGGTGTCATGAGAACAGGGTTTTGACTCTCTGAGAGAGGGAACGTCACCTGTCTTTCCTAAATCATACATTATAAGCCTCATTTGTGAGTCACGGGAGTATTAGCTACCCCTTGCTAGCTCTTTCGTGTGCCAGATACAGTTCTAAATCTTCTCTGTTTTCATTCATTCTGCAACCGCACCAGACCAATCTGGTTCAATTTTTATGTAACAAAGTTGTGAATTGTCTTTCAGCTGCCATGGACCCCTAATTGAAGGTCGTATAACCTCAGCCTGCCCAAATGAACCAAGCACACAACCACAGGGGGACCCCAAGTGTTCCGGTGGGAGAGCTGGAAGAGCGGGGACCAATGTGAGAAGTGGACACCATGTGGCAGGATCCAGGATAGAATCAGATTGAGCCCTGGGGTCACCCCATGGCAGGATCCAGTTGGATCATGCTTCCTGGCATCACCTACTGCAACATCCAATCAGATCACACCTTATTACCCTACGCTTATAAAACCCCACCCAGCCCCCAGCCCGAGGATACAGATTTGAGTATTTCCTCCTGTTTCCTTACTAGTCGATTTGTAATAAAGCTTTTTTTGTTTGTTTGTTTGTTTCTAAAGTTGGTGCCGTGGTATTGGCCTCTACGAGCATTGGGTAGGAAGCTCATTGATTGCTTCGTAACAACTCCAGCAACAATTTTCTGAGGTAAGGACTATAATTGTTCCCATTTTACCAAAGAGAAAGAGGAGACATAGAGAGGTTAAGGGATTTTCCCAAGGTCACACAGCTGGTAAACGGAATCAATTCGACCGACATCAGGAGAGGAACGTATTCAACGGCCAGACACCCTGAAACTTGCAGCTCTTAGCACATTGTAACCACCCTCAATGAAAGGAAAAGGCAAGATTAGGAAACATCTCTCTGTGATGATCCAGAAGTCTATCTGAATAGGCGCTGGAGTTGCAACAGGTTTACTGTTCAATGCTAAGAGTTTCTAAGAGACTTCAAATGGTAAGGTAGTAACACCCACAGGAGAAAGCCACAGAAGTGTAAGTCTTCATGGTGATCTTCGGCCTACGAAGATCGTAAACACTCGGCCATACATTGCTGGGCACAAATGTACTATGGCATCATGACTTTGTAATAGAGTTCTGTAAACATATGTTAAATGTTCTGTTTTTCTTCCCTCCACTAGAACTTTAAGGCTACCCTTTCCTATTACATTCCTATAAAAACTCAAAGCTAGATTCTTATCTTTCACCAGGGAGACTTTCGGGTATACAAATAATAGTCACAGCCATGTGTGTTTGATTTATTGCTCAGGCCGTGGTAGCGTTGTATATGGCCATTGGTGTTCAAGGTGTAAGTGTTGCATGCTTCCTAGTGGGACTATTATATTTTGAGTACACTTCTTGCGATTCTTTTTTTTTCTTCTTTTCTATATTTAATCTCAGATTATACCATAAAAGTAACCAGCTGCAGAAACGGAAGACGTCCAAAGCCCTATGGAGTGGATAACCTGAAAAGGCCGCTAGGATCTTTTTAGTCTCAGTGGAGCAAGGCCAGAGGGCAGTGTTAGGTATGGTGTATGCTGACCAGAGTGCTCTCCTTTTACTTTACACGAGTCCGTCCTGTGATGTGGAGTACGCAGTGTGCTGAAATGGGAGAAGCTGTCTTTTTTGTAGGTCTTATGTGTGAGCGAGCCGGCTTTGCTTAATTACAAAAACGTGATGATGCCAGAGATCTGATAAACTATCGAGAGATTGAAAATCAGGTTTTGGGCATATCTATTTCCTGTGATGCCTTTAATTCCGTCGGAGCAACATGGTATAGATAGGTTAATCTGGAAATGCCTCTAGGCAAATTCAGTCCTTTTCTTAGTTTCTTCCAAATACCAGGATCATTTCATACCCATGGATTATTTGTGCAATACTTTTCCTCGGTAAGTTAGTTAATGAAAGTAAAACCTCTGGAGAAACTACACTTATATCTGGTTTCTATATTGATCCATTTAATATCTTTTTCCTCTCCTTTTTGGGAACTTAATCCAGTAGATGGTGTTTTTGTCTGTGACAGCGTGGTTAAAATAAATCTCAATTTGAGGGGAGGGCATCTCTACAGTAACGACTTGTGTGATTTAGAAGTGGCATCAAACATTCTGTCTCTGTTCCTCTATTTGCAAAAAGGATCATTCTTGTGGCCCTTGTAGGAAAGAGGGCAATGCATTATACATCCATGATAAAATGTACTCGCCCAGTGCCTCCCTGTTTCTCCACTGAGTCTATTTATTCATTCTTTCAATAAATATTTTTTTGTATTCCGATTATGTACCAAGCCCTGTGCTAGGTACTGAAGGTATAGCATTCTGTATGTCACAGAGTTTCTATTTTTTTAGGTAAGATAGACAGATACATAGAGCAAATAATAAAGTGTTAGGTGTCTTTGTAGGAAAGGCACAGGGGACCTTAGAAGCACGTGGTGGAATTCCATTTAGCAACATAGAAAAGGAAGGGTGGTAAGAAATGAGGCTGGAGAGGGTCTGAAATGCTATGGCTGGGGGAAGACGTCAAAGAGCGGAACAGGCGAGAGGGGCTTAATCACATGTACAGTTTAGAATGCTACCTCTGGGTGCAATGCGGAGAATGGTCGGGAGGAGACGGATAGCTTTAGGGTGCTTAATAATGTTTTTTGTTGAATAGTATACCCTTCAAAGCCTAAAAACATCAAATCCTACTAATCCCCACATAAGAATCATTGGAAATGGATTCTTAGCCTACTTCATTTTTTATAACCTTTTTAGGAAGAGCCTATTGTAGGGTTTTTATAATATCCATGATGGCAATAAGAAAAGATTCTCAAGTGAGAATCACTCTTCCATAAGCTTATCTAGAATTATTTTTTATCATTATCATTATCATCATCATCATCATCTAGCATAGATAGTCCCATAAATAGGAGAATTGCCTTTTGGAGAAGATCAGCCTTGGTGACACAATGCTCAGCAAGTTTAGTTATACATGTATATGTGTGTGTGTATATATATATATATATATATATAAAACTGAGTAACTTTCTACATCTGTCTAGATAGCTAGCTATTACATAATACACCGATGACTACTAATAAAATCCTGAGATTTAAAATAGAAGCTCTAGGACAGTTTCATATATATATATATTCGTTCATCAGCTTACAACATAATGGACTAAGAACTTTCTAAACAAAGGAACACATTTATGGAATTTAAATATTCTACTTACTTGTTTGACATAACTATTTTACATGTATAAAGTCTGTGAGGTATTAGGAAACATGAAAATTATTTAATATAACATCACCAGATGGATGAATACCTCTATAACAGCCATAATAAGAGGTCATCCCACTTTTCTGTACATACCTAGTGATGTAAAATGTGCCATCTCTCTTGAAAGCTGGATCTATTTTCAGGCAAAATAATTATCAGGCAGTCCTTTCTTACAATGAGCCAGTATCTTCCTTTCCACAATGTTCTCCTGCTTCGTTTTCTTTTTGCCCTCCAAGAGTCTCAGAGAATGAAACAAATCTCTCTTTCACCTGACAATGCTTCAGATATTCAGAGGCAGCTATTATAGTCTAGTCTTTTTCCATCACTTATTAAACATCCTCAAAATTTTTAACTGTTACTTGGAATTTTGTTTGTTAAAGACCTGTTGAATCCCCACATCCAGACCTGAACACAATGCTGCTGACCAGGACAGGGCAGAGTTACCAGCCACCTTCATTAACTTTCAAATAACAAAAGAAGTTTGGTTCTTCATCTTCTCTAACAAATGTGCAGAAGAAGGTGGGCATTTGATTGACAGGTATCTTTACAACCTTTTGTGATTGCCTTTTGATTTTTGACTAAGATTTGCATTGAAAGTGTATATGATAAAATATATACAGAAAAGAAATGAAATCAGAACATCAGGCTTTCATTAAAAATATACAAATTATTGCTCAAATTAAAGAGTTTCTCATTGGAGCTTTTTTCTTTTAGGTTATTAAATGGAAAATAGAAAAATGTGAAATGTACCTCACTTTAAAAGAAAAATTTAAGACACTTTAACAGAGTTCAATTGAGCAAAGAATAATTCGTGAATTGGGCAGCCCATGAACCAGCCAGAATAGGTTGAGAGTGACTTCAGTGCTGCTCAACCGTTGGAGATGATTTATGGACACAAAAAAAAGATGCACAGAAAATGGAAGTGAGGTACAGAAATAGCTGGATCGGTTATAGCTCCACGTTTGTCTTATTTGAAAAGGGCTGACCAGCTGGCTGCTCGTAATTGGTTGAAAATCTGTAATTGGCACAAGAGTATGTCACAGTCTGTTTACACATCCAGTTATTTTACACTTCACTATGTACAAAAAACCTTTAGGAAGAACTTAAAATATGTAAGAAGGCAGCTTTAGGCTAAACTTAATTTAACATTCATGAAGTAAGAATTTTATACTTATTTTTTGCTACAGTTTTGCTATTTCATATTTCATCTCTGAATATATTGTTATCATTTTAATTTAATTCATGTGGGAATCAGCAGTTTTAAAAACATTAACTTTGTTTTATCCAGAACACAGTTGAATTCATTTCTCAAGTTAAGATGGGTGTTTGAAACTCTGAGTTGTAGTATGTCTAACCCAGCAAACCAGCCTTAGTAATTTTAAATGCAGTGATAGAGTTCCTTGCTGTTCCTAAACTCACGGCTGAGTATTTGTTTTTTAATTGTCTTTTTCATTTATTTCTTCATCCTCTTTCAGGGCATTCTTTCACTTTCAGGATTTCTCAACCTCTTGCTTAATTGTTTCAAATTACATTCTAGTAAATGCAGCACAAATCTAACTTAATGGAAGCAAGAAAGCTCTTCATCTTATCTCACCTTTGGGAATGCAATGTCCTGCTGTCTTTCTGGTTTATACCTAACTTCTACAAAGCAGAACAAAGGGAAGGGGGATTAATCAGGGAGGATATCTATAATAGACCTAGAGGTAGAAAAGTAAATGTGCAAAGAACGTTTATGTTCATTAGGTAAATTAGTAGTAAGAAAATAGATTTATTAAATTATATAATCATATGTTTTAGGGGTTTTGTACACAGAATGTGGCAAAATTATACACAGACCAGTTGTAAAAAATAAATAGATAACACTATCTACAGTATCTTTTCACAAATATATGTATTTGTGAATATATATAAAAATATAAAAAGGCATTTTCATGTCTATTTTTGTCATTTGTTTTGTGTTTCCACTCAGCTTTTGAAAGGCTATGTTATTAATTGCAAATACAATCACTCCCCATACAAAGAAGCTTCATGTTAGTTACATGAGTTTGAAACAGCTCCCCCATCCCTTTTAAATTTCCATTTTCTTCTATTCATCCTTGAGCATCCTTCTTAAAGAATATATAGTTTTACTCTTTGCACTTACTCATTAAGATTTAAGAGTGATGGAGTTTCATATTTCTTATTGTTAAAAAAAAGAATAAAAATCTGTTTATATCCAGGCTTAGGAAGTTATAGGGGAATGTAAAATTTATTTATACAAACAAACAATATCATATGGATTACATATTAGCATCATGTACCCTTGATACGATATATTGAAAGACACATCACTTCTGTTGCATTCTTGCCAAAAACGCATAGTCTTAATGTGACCATCAGTTAAACCCAACTGGACAGACATTCTACAAAAGAGCAGATCAGTGGTCTCCAAAACACTCTGTTAAGGTCATAGAAAACAATGAAAGACTAAGAAAATATCTGGAGGAGACTAAGGAACTGTGGCAACTAAATGTAGTGTGAGATTGTGAGATCCTGGATGGGATCCTGGGACTGAAAAAAGACAATCGAGGAAAAAGTAGCGAGATTAGAATAAAGTCTGTAGTTCAGAGAATAGTGTAGTACCCATGTTAAGTGCTTGGTTTCACTAATTATTTTCATGGTTATAGAGAAGGCTGACATCAGGGAAAGCTGGATAAAGGTATAGGAGAACTCTCTTTTACGGGTTGTAGTACAGGTACCAGTTTCACAACTTATTTATAACTCTAAATTTATAAAATAAAATATTTAAAATATTAAATAAAATGTATTTGAAAGAGAATAAAATAAAATATTTTAAAACTATAGTCGTCCTCGCTGAGAATTCTGTAGGGGCATGCTAGTACAGTACACATTCGTTTTTCCTCTTTATTTTATTCAGATTTGAAGTTTGTGTTTATTTCATATTAATAGACAGTAGCATCCAATCCTAACTTAAATTTAAAAGGGAGCTTAAAACCAAGCAATTTAATCTCTTTATAAACCATGACACTCATCTGAAAATAATGCATATAGATGAGAAAACATTGCATAGTCGGCCCATGGAAGGCCCAGGGACCCTTACACTCAATGTAGTTCTTTTCCATACCACCCTGACTCCAGACTCAAGAGTGTCACTAGCAGCATTTCTGATTTTATGATCTACCATAGGTATTTTTAAATGACAAAGGATGGCTTTAAATGATTTAAGACCTACTTCACGCCCATGATCTACTCAGAGCCAGTTTCGCTGTTTTGTTTTGTTTCATTTTCCATAAATGTGTTTCCTGCGCTTGTGTTGCTAAATGAAATTCAAAACTAGTGATACACAAATAGATTTATCAAAGGCAAACGTCATTTCATTTATTAGTGGTCACCAGTGGCCCATAAACAAAGTACAATCTATTGAATAAAACGGATTGCGTTTTTGATTCTATTGATTGTTTCTTTGAATTTTCTGAGGATAATTTAGTAACAAAAGCCTTTCTCCACTATTACTTCTAATACATGTATTTACTCACGTATTTTTCTTTTGCTTACACAGAGAAAATGAAATAATTAAAGCAGTTTTTCAATGTTTCTGCAATTCGTACTTAGATCTTATGAGGGAAACCTGTGAATCAGTTATTTCTTTGCACATATACTGTGCATGTGTGTGTTTTTCTTCTTCAACTTGAAAGGACAGGGCTTTTGTCTCTTCTACAGAATTGAAAGCAAAAACTCAAAGATCCTTAATGCTTCTGGTGTGGATCTGAACCACCAATGACTAAGCTGCTAAGTAGCAAGACTACCCATATCATAGTAGTTTCATATTATATTTAAATAGCCATGTTCTTTTTTTTTTTTTTTTTTTTTTTTTTGACAGAGTCTCACTCTGTCGCCCAGGCTGGAGTGCAGTGGTGTGGTCTTGGCTCACTGCAACCTCCACGTCCTGGGTTCAAGTGATTCTCTGGCCTCAATCTCCTGAGTAGCTGGGACTACAGGTGCATGCCACCACGCCTGCCTAATTTTTTGTGTTTTTAGTAGAGACAGGATTTCACCGTGTTAGCCAGGGTGGTCTCCATCTCCTGACCTCGTGATCCACCCGCCTCGGCCTCCCAAAGTGCTGGGATTGCAGGTGTGAGCCACTGCTCCCAACCAATTAGCCATGTTCTTTAACATTTAATGTCTTGCTAATGTTAACAGCCATGTCTACAGTCTTGAACTGAAGTGAGAAGGAAGCAGTGGTTATTTATTAGTCATGGCTGTTAACAAAATGTAAAGACGTAATTCCTCTCCTTGAGCCTTATTGATTAAGTATTATTTTTGCAACTTTTGAATCTGTAAGTTTTGAAATCAAAAGACTAGAAACAAAACAAAAAGAAAATGCTCCAAGTCTTGAAATGAACACAATTTGGAAAGGGGTGAGTAGCCCTTGGGACATTCAGAGGGTGTATTAATTCGTTTTCATGCTGCTGATGAAGACATACCTGAGACTGGGCAATTTACAAAAGAAAGAGGTTTAATGGACTTACAGTTCCACATGGCTGAGGAGGTCTCACAATCATGGAGGGAGGCAAGGAGGAGAGAGTCATGTCTTACAAGGATGACAGCAAGCAAAGAGAAAGAGCTTGTGCAGGAAAACTCCCATTTTTTAAAACCATCAGATTTCATGAGAATCATTCACTATCAGGAGAACAGTGCAGGAAAGACCCATTCAATAGTTCAATCACCTCCCACTGGGTTTCTCCCACAACATATGGGAATTGTGGGAACTGCAGTTCAAGATGATATTTGGGTAGGGACACAGCCAAACCATATCAGGAGATATTGGCAGATCCTTTGACCTCCTCCTGACTCCCCCTTGAGCACAGTGTCAGAAATTCTAGCAGCTGCACATGGGCCTCAGGCCAGCAGGTCTTTTCTGAAGAACATGGTTACATCAGAGATGTGCCCCAAGGACTCATGTCCTCAAAACACCCAGTTTGTTGATAGATTGGTAGCTGTAATGGTGACCAGGCACAATTCCTTGCCTACATTTTCTATTAATTTAAAGGGATACTATTTTTTGTTTGTTCTCTTTGTCTTCTTTCTTGGAGAGGCTAACTTTTTTCCCCTCATTTTCAAAAAATAATAGGACAACACATGACATTCACCTTACTGGACAATATAATGAACTTCAGGAGATAAATTATTTGCTGGTCAGGATTTCCTGGATGGCACAAATTCAGTTTTATATTTAAATTTGAGAAGAAAAACAATAATTCTCAGTATCCATTATTCAGAAAACAAGTAAAGTCATCTTACAAACATAACGATTAACTCAGCAAAGAAAAGCCTGAGAGGTACTCAGATACTTCATAGTTGAAGTGGTGGATAATCCTATAATTGCTACTTCTCAGAAGAGCTCTGTGTGTATGTGGAAAAAAGGCATTATTTAAATCATGGAACATTACCCATCAAAGCTCCTTCTGTCAATGATGTTTAGTTGCTTTAAAACATATATTTTTTAAATAAGACTTGGGACAGAGATTTCAGCCAAGGCTATGAAGGAAGGAAAGAAAAATAAACCCTCTATAATTCCAAATTCATTCTTTTCTATCACAAAAAAAGTAGCTTTATGAACAATGGCCCTTTGTGATGAGTTCTGATGCAAGAGAGACATAACAGGAGGTCACTGTAATGCATCACCTCTGTCTCTTCATCGTTTTCTCTGCCTCCTTGCATTGTCTCTGTCTCTTCATCATTTTCTCTGCCTCCTGTATGGGCCTCTTTTCATGGATCTGCCTCATGGCCAAAAACAAACACGTAAAGAGCAAATTCTATTAATATTAAGCCATTCTCCTCCTTAAGATCCCTCCGCACTATATATTTAATTTAAGGCTCTTAATATGAAATATAAGCCATTGACTAAATATCTTCTCTAATTTCCCACATTGTTTCCTTCAGTCTTGGTGCTCTATTAATCCAAATTTACACTGTTGCTCTTTGAACCCGCCATTTTTTTTCCACACTGCTGTGAACTGGGCATGCTTTTCACTCTCTCTGGATTCCATTTCTCCCCCAACACATACATATATTTTTCTACTACCTTTTAATTTGGCTGACATGTACTGATGAGCCATCCCTGAACCCTCATGGGTTCTTCAGTGTCCCTAGTGCATTTATACCAAAGCCCTTACACTAAAGAGTAAGAATTACCTGCTGAATCAAAATCACCCCTTGAGGCTGAGGGCCCTTCCAGGGCAAAGACATCTTATCCACATTTTTTAACAACCCAGACACAGCAAACACTTAATGAATGAAATGAATCTTTCCAGTTATAATATCTCCTTTCTTACTCTTTATTAACTCAAAGTCAGTCCTTTGAACCCCAGGAATTTTTAGAAATGGAATAATTTTTACTATATTTATATTCTAGGGTTGCCCCCAAAACTCTTGGGATATTACTTACGTGATCTCTATGATGGTCTTTTAGGCCGTAATTACATTTAGGAACTAATTTATATAAGGCTTATTGTCACAGCAAACTTTAATTTTTCCATTAAGACTATAGGTTCTTAGCCCATCAGGCATCTCTGGTATTTGTAAAACTCCCAAAGTTGCTTACCTGAATTTTGGGGTAGATGCATTTTCTGGAAAGAGAGCCAACAGCTTTCTTGAGGTAGCCCAAGTATTTTGGAAAGAAAACAGGAAAAAGAAGAGTGAAATTACTGAATAGGAATGAAGGGCATATGTTTAGGAAATGCAGGAAGGAAAGGAGAAAGTATGTTTTAAAAGTGTAAAATGATATTGAAAAAAGGAAATGGATAGGGCCACGGACAAATCTTGCTAATCAAACTTTGTCTAGGGCTAACTTACATGCTGGATGATGTTAGCCTCTCTTTTGGGGAACACACAATGTCTGAGTATAAATATATTCCTCTTTTTCTCACTAGAGTGAGAAAGACTAATAAAAAAAGGATATGAAACTTAGAAGCTCAATCTCTTGGCCAATATTTTTTTCTAAGTCACAATATTAATTGGGTATTATGAAGAGAGAGATACGGGATATCCGTAACATACTCACATTTGATCAAAATGATCAATGGGCAAAATTATCTCTAGCAGAAAGATATTTTATTTAAAATGAGCTGAAATTAAAATATAAATAGCTTTGTTTTCCCTGTCAGGCAAAATGTTTACAGTCAGGATAGAGACAAAATTTTGTAGTCTCCCAGTCACGCGACCATGCTGTCTACAAGCCCTTCGGGTGTGACCGGTGAAGATGCGCACTCTGGGAATCCTGATCTCAGATCTGATGGATATTTTTGCTGTGGAAGAACCAGTTATAGGATTTCAATTTCCAGAGAAAAGGGGAGAAGTGAAAAAAATTCAAGATTCATCTTAATTAATCTTTATTAATTACAAAACAAAGTGAATATAAATGAAGGGCAATTTCAACTCACTATTGGAAAAAAAAGTCAACAGATTTCCAAGATTCCAACTTTAAGAAAGAAAAGCACAACATTTGCAAATAAAAGGCAAAGCATTTACTCAGCCGCAAAGGTGCACTGCCTGGCTGGTTTGCGGATGTTCACCGTCCCTCCGTTTGGTTGAATGCAGGTTGAAGACTTCTGACCACAGGATTTAATTTAGTAGATTCACATATGTGTCAGTCATCCAAGTCAGGAGGACATGTGGAAGTATTTTTAGCAAACATTCCCATGGTGAGCACTTTAATTTGTTGTCTTGTCTTGTAGAAGATCAAGAACGGCAGCATGTATTTGTGAACATTCCAATTTTACATGCATTTTTAGTACAACATGTTTCATAAAAACCTTGCTGAGTGGTTATATCTTTATTTATTTATTTTTTTTTGAGATGACGTTTCATTCTTGTTGCCATGGCACGATCTCGGCTCACCACAACCTCCGCCTCCCGGGTTCAAGCGATTCTCCTGCCTCAGCCTCTCGAGTAGCTGGGATTACAGGCGCACGCCCCCACAACACCTGGCTAATTCTGTATTTTTAGTAGAGATGGGGTTTCTCCATGTTGGTCCAGCTGGTCTCAAACTCCCGACCTCAAGTGATCCTCCCTCCTTGGGAGTAGTTATATCTTGTTAGTGATGGTCTTTCATCTCAAATCCCTGGAGGGTTCTTTATTCTGGAACAGAGCATGTAGGCACCCCTGGGTACTATTTAGGAGAAATGACTGCATGATCATCTGCTTCCATGTCAGTTCAAGTTAAAATATTTTATGGCACTGTCAAAATTTGGTCAATAGCAAATAATTTATAGTCTATTGCAATAACAAGTAAGCATTTGTCAATAACAATGCAAAGAATAGGTTATCCTCACTGAGTTTCTGTGTGGGTGAAGCTAAATCAAATGTCTACAAAGAGAAGAAGAGAAGAGGATATTCTAGGATTAAATCTGGTTATGGCAGGCATTTGATATCTCCATCAATGGGAAGACTCATGCTTTCAAATAACAGAGAGAGAGCTTTGAGGAATGAAGAAAAATAAGTATCTGAGTGAAGATTTTCTCAAATAGGGCATGGGAGATTTTTAAGAATCCTCAAGGAGAGAATGTATTTGAAATATCTTACTAAATAATTTAATATTTATTCTACACATAGATGCTTCACACTGAGGTTATCTTTACAGTGTTAATTTTTATGAAAACTGTAACATTTTTGCGTTCCTAATTGTTGAGAATAAAGGAGCATTTTGCAAAGACTCAGAAGCTCTAAGTTTGCTCTCCATGCATGTTGTTACTGCTTTGATCTCCTCACCTTGTGATGGTCCAGAAAGAAAACTTTTGCACCTCAGCCACAGCAGGACTGTGAGAAATGGATAGGATATTTACATGCTCCTTGCCTCTAAATGTCAAATGCATTAGGCAGTACTAGCTTCTGAGACTCAACAAAGCACCCCAAAGCACTAATGCCCTGAAGTATGATCAGGTCATAAAGTCAGAGAGTTAGAATGACATTTGGGACCATCTAATCCCACACATCTTCCTAAAATAAAATGCTTCACATAAATCCCTGTGCTCACACAGCACACAGCCTCCACGAGTGGTACTGTCTTCTCTCTGGGGAAGATAGTCTCATTAGAATCCCTAATGCAACACTTGGCCAATGTGCTAAGTATTGGAAAGATCTTCTTTCTCTCGGTGCTGGTTCTGAGCGTAATTACATCTATCTACTGTTCTCCTTTGCCGCCCTTCAAGAAAGCTATAATCTCTTCCTGAAATTTCCTTGTAGTTCTCTTTATAATGACTCTTTATTTAGTGTGGTTTCCATCACTTTGTTATCTTGCTGACCCTTCTCTGAACATGATTCTGTTTTTGTCTGGTACCTCTTTGCATCTGGAGCCTCAGCTTCCAAATGAATTTTGACCTTTGATAGCTAAGGGCCATTACCTTTATTTAGCCAAGCATTGTAATTATCTTAGTACAACATAAATTTGCCTTATCTTGTAATTAGCTATAAATGGCATAGACTTATGTGGTGCTAGTGATGTGGATCTAGAAAGAGTGAGCCAGCTCTCTATTTTTTTAAACAAAGACTGGAACGTGGGGCATGTTGTCAGCACGGGAGCTCTAGAATATAGACATTGGCACAAACTCCATTAGGAGAAGCAGAGCTCATGGGTCAACTTGAACCTGGGAACAATGCAGAGCTATTGTAGAAAAAATGGAGCATGGCCTTGAGTCTAGCTGGCAAAAATCTTCATTGATTAAGTATATGATATTCACAACAACAATCAATTGCCATTCTTTTACTCTGTGTTAAGAGTTTACAAACTTGTTTTGAATCCTATCCTATAACTGATCCAAAAAGTAGCTATTATTAGCCTTCTTTTCCAAATAACAAAAGTGGAGCTCAGTGTAGCTAAGCACATGGACCAGGTCATAGTTAGGTGATGGTGAAGCTGGAACACAGAGGGGATGACCTGACTACAGGGTACATGCTGATAAGTGAAGTGCACCAAGCCTGTTACATATGGCTTCCTCGCCTTGGGATTAATCCAGTGTTCTGGAGGCATCCCTGAGTATGAAAATAGAGCTCAGTGGCCCAAAGGTGGTTACAAGGATAGATTATAAAGAGTTGGGACTGGTGGACCCTAAAATTTACCACTGACCTGGAAGATAGTTTACTATCGTACTAGTCAGGGTGAGATTACTGGATGGAGAGGATGACAGCAGGGCCCTGGAGCAAGAAAAGCTATTGTATCACCGTTTGCTCCCAATCTGCCAACGACTTAGAATGTTGGTTTCAGTAAAGAAGTTTAGGTTAGCATCAAACATAAATTGGAAAATAAAATTATGTCAAAGGAAAGTCTCTACCCACACAAAAGGAATAAAAAAATACAAACACTTTTAAAAAATACAATCGCTGCCGAGCGCAGTGGCTCACGCCTGTAATCCCAGCACTTTGGGAGGCCGAGGTGGGCAGATCACGAGGTCAGGAGATCGAGACCATCCTGGCTAACACAGTGAAACCCCGTCTCTGCTAAAAAAAATACAAAAAATTAAATTAGCCCGGCCTGGTGGTGGATGCCTGTAGTCCCAGCTATTTGGGAGGCTGAGGCAGGATAATGGCGTGAACCAGGGAGGCGGAGCTTGCAGTGAGCCAAGATTGCGCCACTGCACTCCAGCCTGGGCGACAGAGCAAGACTCTATCTCAAAAAAATATATAAATATATATATGTGTGTGTGTATATATATGTATATATATGTGTGTATATGTGTGTATATGTGTGTATATGTGTGTATATATGTGTGTATATATGTGTGTATATATGTGTATATATGTGTGTGTATATATATGTGTATATATGTATATAATTGCTGAAACGTGACAACTCACCAGCCACTTTTTAAGCATATCCATTAGAATTATTATTGCTATTATTCAAGCCAGCAGTTACTATGTATCTCCTGTTGTTCTAAGTGCTTTTCACATATTAATTTATTTAGTGCTTGTAATATATGAAGTGAGTACCATTATTATCTTCATGTAAAATATGGGTACACTGAGGCACAGATAGGTGAAGCAGCTTGTCAAATAATGAGTCACAAGCTGGCACTTGGATCCAGGTGTCTTTAGAACCTCCCTTTTTTATTCATCCCTCCGTTATGGACTCTCCTCTATTCTGTGTGGTAATACTATTCAATCTCCTGAGAGATATTCCTTTGGGAAAATGCTTCTGTGAGACACCAAGATAGGCCACCACTAAACTCTGGAGCTCAGCCCCACCCTGTCACCATATTCGTAGATATTTGAGTCCCTGGGTTCAATGTCGGAAGTTTGTCTAAGGATATGCCCTTTGGTTGGTTTGAGCCAGGCTGTTAATTATTCCTACAGGGGTAGAAAAACCTTGGTTTGGGGCTTATTGTTTTAAATCCCTAATGCAACATGTTATTTCCACTATTTAATAATATTTTAGTAAAAATAATTTTTTACTCATTTTTTCTAGTCTTTTCTTCATGAAAAAAACAACAGATGCCTAAATGGTCTTGCATATCCCTCTGAGAAGTATATTCTGTGGCAGTCACCAATGTTACAGATTTAAAAATTTTCATTGGCTTGGCTTCAACTTCCATTAAGAAAAAAAAAAATTTCCCTGAAGTAATTTATCCACTTATTTGGATGAATTATTTCAGGGGAAGTTTTTCTTTTTACATTTTTTATTATGTAAAGATTATTTTAAAGGATTATTATGGTGACATAATAATAATATTTCAGAGGAAAACGGCAGGTAACTAGTTTTGACTTTGGCCCCTTCACTATTTTCTTTCCTCCTTGTCTCTGCCTGGGCCTATGTTTATTGAACTTCACAGAATGCCAAGACAGCATTTGTAAAGGGGGATTTATTTAATTCTGGGTGAGTTGTACAAATGCAATAATGTGGCCCAACTCTTGTTTAATTTTGAAGGCTCTCTCCTAGACAACATCGCTCGTAATGGACGGTTCAAGCCAAATTATCCATTATTGTTCCCAAAGTTTACAATTAAACTATCGATCAAAACTGGCAGTGATTTCTCCAGCAGCCTGAGCTTCGAAGCAGCTGAATTACATCAGAACACGAGTGTGTGGAGCCAGAAGGTGACACAGACAGACAGATACCAGACAGACAGTGGCACCTTCTACCAACCACCCTGGGATCCAGCCTTTGGTAATTTTCCTTGAGCCGAGAAGCAGGCTGCCACCCCAGCTATGTAGAGTGGGTTTGAGGTTTTAATAGCCAGAGGTGCCCGCAATTTGTGACCTCTATCCCTGGCTGTAAAAATTGGAGTTTAACAGGTTCGGCTCCGTGGGGAACCAAGCTCAGCTTTTAGGCTCCTTCAGACACTGCAGAATGCATCTTTTCTGGGGAATTCCACAATAAAATGACTGTTATTTATCATTACAAACCTCTTTATCATTTAGTCAATAAAAGGCCTCTCTCTCTCTCACTTTTTTTCCTGTGGCGTGCTCAGTCAGAAATCGGTATTAGTCTCTCCTGGCCTGAAGGCAGGAGATGTCAAAAGCTAAATCATGATCTACCCTGGCTTCCTGGCTAAATTGTGTATGAAGGCCTGAGGCAAAAAGGTACACATGCTCATTATTTGAAACTGAGATTTTTCCCCCCTCTTTTAGTTTTTCTTTCTTTTTCTCTTTCTTCTTTTTACATATTGAGACATATAATACGTACATGGCTCAGAAGACATCTGATATAAAACGCGACAAGAGTTTGACAGGTCCCCTTCATATATTTTCTGATCAAGAAATAAAAAGTGAATTGTAATCTTAGAAAAAAGGACAGTGGACTTCACCTCTTGAACTTTTTGCTCATGGTGAAAAACAAAAAGAAAACAGTGTTGCTGATGATTGGGTGTCAGTGACAGATGCCTTCCAAAAGGAGTGCCAACCTCAAGAAAGGCAGACCTTTAGTTGAGCATAAATAGTGTTATTTTTTACTTGCACAGAGTAAGAGGAATCCATTCCTTTAGATCGGCAAATAAGGTTTGCCTTGGAATTCCCTCACTTCATACAGCACTTCTGTGGTAGCTGCGTGGTGGGAGGTGTCAGCCACAAAAGGTCAGTAGGAATGCCGAGGTGACAATGTCTTTGGACATGATGTATTTGGAGGGGTTCCTGCAAAGCCAGCTGTCCTGATTATGGTCTGAAGCATCACATTTCAACCAAAAGTAAAATTTGGTGGTTTTAGATGTCCTTTTCATTAAATTGTCATGTGTATGCCCTCTCTCCTCATTTTTACACATGACAAACCACTCTTCGGGGACATGGGTTTGTTCATTACTTTATTGTTTGTTTCAGTCAAGGCAGAGTCTGAGCTCATTCTAGATGTCAGATACCATGCCACCCAAGGGGACGGACCCTGTGAATAAGTAAGGATTATCAAGCATGATGAGATTTGTCGGGAAAAGCTTTTAATGACCCTAATTACAGAGATACGTGTCCAATTGTTTCATTTCTAATGGGTCAATCTACAAAATAAGTAATAAAATTTCACAGGACCTCTGTTGTTAAAACCTTGATATTTTCTCCCTGAATATCTTATTCCTGGAGGAGGCAACATTCAGAAGCATAGAAACCTATATTTTTAGAGCTAAAAATAGAGAATATCTTGTTCCATACTCCTACTTAGAAATTAAGGCTTAAAGAAAGAAAACTAACACAAAGCAACAACAACAACAAAACTGTCTGAACATTTAACAATTTTATGAACTGAAACTTGGATTCCTGTCTGTACATCAATCTCCTTTCTATATGATATGTTCAGTCTTATCATTTTTTATATAGCCTTTACCAAAGGTACATTCAAGGATTGCTTGGCAATGAGGAGAAGACAGAGCAAGAAATTGCCTTAATGGTATCAGACACTACTCATTGTCATCATTTGCTCACCTGTGTTCTTCTTAAAGAAGAACAAAAATTACACAGGTCTTGGATGCATTAGCTGGGAAGTTCGCTTTGGCTATAGAGCAAAATACATATTTATTTACATATTTAGATCTCGCTGTATATATATATATGTCTAAGTATATATATGTGTATATCTCACTATATATAGTGAGATATGTATATAGAGTTCTCACTATATATATATATATACAGTGTTATCAAAATATATAAATAAATATGTGTTTATTTATTATGTATATATTTAAGTATGTAAATATATATACGTGCATACACACACAAAAGTGCGTGCACACACACACACTTTTTGTCTTTGCTATTGGTCAGGACCCTGAAATGTTGATGCTTACTTACTATCCCTGATATAACATGGACAAATTAAAAGCATTTGCTTTTTTCCTGGCCTTCTGATTTTATTTGACTGGCTTGTAAGCTGCCCTTCCAAGTAATCTCCAGAGTGGATCAATGGTACATAATTCTGATCTGCAAGGCAGAGGAGCCAGTCTCCAAAAAAACTTAATCATAGGTGTGGCCCTATTAATCTTCAAGGTTAATACAAACAAATCTTGGTGGGGAAAACAGATCATGTTTTATGAACCTGTGTGTGTGTGAAGAACTCCGTTATGATGTGAAATTATCCCAAGTACAACAACTGCCTCCCAGTTCTAACCAGGTCACAGTACTGCCCAAAGGAAGGCAGTTTACACTCTTCCAGTTACTAATCTATTTACATTCAAAATAACCTGGTATATTTTCAACATTTAAAAATAGATTGCTTTTAGACTGACAGTGTGGCGATTCCTCAAGGATCTAGAACTAGAAATACCATTTGACCCAGCCATCCCATTACTGGGTGTATACCCAAAGGATTATAAATCATGCTGCTATAAAGACACATGCACACATATGTTTATTGTGGCACTATTCACAATAGCAAAGACTTGGAACCAACCCAAATGTCCATCAATGATAGACTGGATTAAGAAAATGTGGCACATATACACCATGCAATACTATGCAGCCGTGAAAAAGGATGAGTTCTTGTCCTTTTTAGGGACATGGATGAAGTTGGAAATCATCGTTCTCAGCAAACCATCGCGGACAAAATACCAAACACAGCATGTTCTCACTCATAGTTGGGAATTGAACAATGAGAACACGTGTACACAGGAAGGGGAACATCACACACCGGGGCCTGTTGTGGGGTGGGGGGAGGGGGGAGGGATAGCATTAGGAGATATACCTTATGTAAATGATGCGTTAATGGGTGCAGCACACCAACATGGGACATGTATACATATGTAACAAACCTGCACGTTGTGCACATGTACCATAGAACTTAAAGTATAATAAAAAAAATGAAACCATGTATTCTCATCTCAAAGTGAAATTTTATGACATGTTATAAACCACTTAAAATGAGATCGTTTGGGATAAGGATACAAATCGGGGGTCTAGTAGCCCCTTGGTAGCTTGACAATAAAAAAATCAGATTTTTATATTCTTCACTTCTGAGCTGATATTTAAAGCAAATCTTACCTTTAAAGAGTGCAGGATTTAAGAAAGAAATTTTTAAAAATATATTTGCATTATTCTCATATTTCTTTCCTTTTTCTTTTGTTCTTTGCTATTTTAAACAAGGCCCTAACTTAAATCTTCCAGCTCTAACTTGCAAACTACAAGCCTCCAAGCTCTAAGTTGTTTAGAAATTATTCATATTATTTCCCAAACTTTATGACTATGCCTCTTTTCTCATTTAATTTTAAGTCCACATCTCCTAGAAATACCACAGGCATGGGGTCCTAGCTCTGCCATATAACCTATAAATAAAAGAACTGTAAGAGTATTGATGAATTTAAATGCATCTCACATTAATCTTAAGTGTTTATTTCTTCCTCAAATTAAACATTGGTTTCCATGGCCTCAGGTGGCTTGGTGCTTACACACGCGTGGTCCTGTTTCCTAATGAAGTGGGCAAATACCTACCTCCGAGTGTCAAACTGGATAGTGGCCCTTGAGCACCTTCCTTAATATTGATGAGGCTCCTGGTGAACAGTAGTAAATGCAGCACGTGGGTATATGTAGTATAGAATGACTGTCTCTATGTCATGCATGGGTGTGGGGTGTCCTTTGACGTGACTTTGGTACCCAGCTCTGTCTCACAGCCACGTGAGAGTGCTCACTTCCCTTTGAGAGTGTGAGCTCTTTGAAAGAAGGAGGTTCAATAAGTGCTTTTCAGATTAAATCAAGTTTGACATCTTGCTGTGCAGGAGTGGACTATTCAGACTGATGGCACACTCAAGGGTGCTATTTTGAATATTTTATGTTGATACATTTTTCTATTCTGATATTTTACTTCATAAAACTGTGGATGGACCAGACTCTTGAGATTGATTAATGTGGACTGTTCATGCTTAAGTTCCCAAAGATGGTTAAATATCTTACATATTATTTATGTCCCCAGCATCATTTTAAGTTCTTATTTTGGCTAGATAGATTTTACATGAGATACATGTAAAATATTCACGTATGTTTTCTTTAAAGCTCTCTTTATGATCAATGCAAGTCACTCAGTCTGGAAATTCTCTTAGAATGAAACATTTACACTCTCTGGTTGACGCTGTTGTTGTTCCCAATCATCACTACCTCTTCCAGTAAAAGGACACGTACCCATGTGGGTATGTAGCATGTGACTTTCCTTGTCACATGACTTACCATAGGACTTTCTATGCCTTCTGTGGGTTTCTGAAGTGGGGCTTGGTCATGTGACTTGCTCTGCTGTCTACAAGTGAGCTGGTGGTCACAAGTCTGGTAGAAACCTGATAAGCATTTGTGTGTGTGTGTGTTTTTTTTTTCCAACTCTCTTGCTCCTTCTCTCTGCCATGAGAACAACATGTCCCAAACAAAGACCGTTCCTTCAACCAGAATGTTAAGTCACATAGACAAGAACCACAAAAACCTCAGCTTCCAGCATTTGACAAGGCTAAGAAATAAACAGTTGTTAAAGGCCACTAAAGTTTTAAGGTTATTTTTCTTGTAGCAGAGATGACTAATATGCTATTAACATTTATTTTTAAAAAGGATAATTAGATTTTTCAGTACATAGAGATACAAAGAAGAAAAAAATAAACAAAAGACTCATTATACCCCAACACAGATGACCTTTGTTAATGTGTATATACAGTTTAGAAAATTCAAGCTAAACAGAAAAAGAGTGTGTTTTCAATTTTCAACTTAATTATGATATGGTAATGTGTTCCTTTTAAAATTGTCTTTCTTTAAATATCTTATGTGGCATTATATATCATTAGAAAATTTTCTTCTGTGTTTTTATGTAGAGTTTACCTGACTTTCCTATGTGCAACTCAAATTTGAAAGAGATAAATGATGACAAATGAATATTTTATTTGTATTTATTATTTACTTTTCAAAACCAAGTATGTATGCTGTCTATGTTCATAATATCTATATTAGGAATACACATTTCTCTACAAAAAAGTTGAGGCATTACTTTGATGTTGTTTTGCTTTATTTCCTAGGAAGTAAAATAAATTTCCATTCCACCATACAGAAAATGTCTTTCTTTGCTTTTGTGTTTTGTTTTGGCAAATAGTCATCTGAGAATTTGGAATTGGCCTGAATATTTTATTCCAAAAGATAGATATCTTCAGAGAAATTTCGGTACAATTCCAAACCTAACTCTTACGTACACATTTTTGGGATAGATTCGCAAAGTAGTGCCAACAAAAAGCCTTTCCTTTTATTGCTCTATTCTTTGATGTTTTTCCACTCTTTATATCTTCCTTGACAAAGGATATTTAATTAGTGAGAGTCCATTTCATTTTATGCATTCATGCATGCAAGATATTATATTCATATCTCTTTTGCCTTAGAACAGTTGAGAAGAAGCCAGTGTGGGTGTTGATGAACAGGAATGATTAAACACCTTCTGAGAACTAGAGAGTGTGCATTTCAAAGTTGGACCTGGTTTTCAAGCGTTCTACATTTGAGATACCTATTTTATATATATATCATATATATATCATATATGATATATATATGATATATATACAATATATATAAAATATATGCATGTGTATGTGCATGCATATGTGTACATTAATGTTTAATATGTATATATTATATATTATAATGTATATGTGAATTACACAAACATACATAGACATGTTTATTGAGCAGCTGCTACATAAGGCACACTTTAGAGCCTAGTGTGCTTTTTATATCTATAATAAATATAAATGCGGAGACCTTGAAATGTAAAATATAAATATAAATGAAGAGAGCTTGAAAAGTAAAAATCCATATCCTATTTTCTTGGGCTATGATCATTTCAGATCTTGCACTCATTTCAACCTTCATCACAACTGACAGAAGATGCTTCCTAGGTGGATTATTGTACTTTCAAGGCACTTGGTATATTTTTCATTGATTATGTCCAGTTTTGTATATATGTATTATCACTTCAAATTCATTAAAATATTTTTTGCTGGGTGCGGTGGCTCACCCCTGTAATCCCAGCACTTTGGGAGGCTGAGGCTGGAACACGAGGATAGGAGATTGAGAGCATCCTGACTAACAAGGTGAAACCCCGTCTCTACTAAAAATACAAAAAAAATTAGCCGGGCATGGTGGCAGATGCCTGTAGTCCCAGTTTCTCGAGAGGCTGAGGCAGGAGAATGCTCTGAACCCAGGAGGTGGAGCTTGCAGTGAGCTAAGATCGCACCACTGCACTCCAGCCTGGGCAACAGAGTGAGACTCCGTCTCTCTCCTCGAAAAAAAAAAAAAAATATATATATATATACACACACACACACACACACACACACATTTATAATAATTTATATATTTATATATGTATATATAAAAATGTACATTTTTAAGAAAAAGAGCTATGTCTTATTCATCTATATGTGTACATTTCTTAGCACAGTTCTTGGCTTCCGGTGGGATTCAATTAATAATACCTGAAAATTATGACATTGTGGTATATTGTTATTACATCTAGGCCAATCAGCAGTACAAAGAAACCCCTTCAGAGGGGCCAACAGTCTTACACTGAAAATATTTGAAGATATTCAAATATGCTTTTAAAATTTGAGGATAAAAGGATTGGATTTATTGTATGTTATTTTGGAGAGTAGAATAAAAAACAGAGATTTCAGTCCAGTATAAAAAATGTTTTCGGCCGGGCGCGGTGGCTCACGCTTGTAATCCCAGCACTTTGGGAGGCCGAGGCGGGCGGATCACGAGGTCAGGAGATCGAGACCACGATGAAACCCCGTCTCTACTAAAAAAAAATACAAAAAATTAGCCGGGCATGGTGGCGGGCGCCTGTAGTCCCAGCTACTCGGAGAGGCTGAGGCAGGAGAATGGCGTGAACCCGGGAGGCGGAGCTTGCAGTGAGCCGAGATTGCGCCACTGCACTCCAGCCTGGGTGACAGAGCGAGACTCTGTCTCAAAAAAAAAAAAAAAAAAAAAAAAAAAAAAAATGTTTTCTAATACATAGGCTTTCCAAATTGCTCTTCACTGGGCATGCCAAAGCAAAGATATCAGAAAGTGGATTCCTGTATTGTGTGGCAAGTTACATACTAAACGGATTCTTGTTCTAAATCCCTTTTATAGTTTTCTCTAACTATTTTCAGTTGTTCTTTTCTATCTCAATAGATTATATATTTATTGAGTCTAGGGATCATATTTTACATCTTTTAGTATCACTAGGCTCTAAACTGTGCCTTATGTAGCAGCTGCTCAATAAATACTTGTGGAATATAACAATGGGAAGCTACTCAGGGATAAGGCCACATTAGGAATTATGCACAGCTCACTTTTTATAGGACTGGGAAAAGTTTGGCCATCAGACAAAACAAACATATGGTAGTTTATTTCAAAGGGGAAGGCCACACGAGGTGGCCAGAAGTAGTGATGCAGATTTAGAGAGGAGAAGATGATGGGTTTGATTTTGAATTTATTGAAATTGCTTTGCCCAGAGAAGACAGACAGTAGACAGTTGTGTAAGTGGTCTGGTACTTAGGAAGGAGCTCTGAGTTGAAATCTACAATTTGGTAGATTGGGTTCCAATTTTGGCTCCAACGCTGACAACTCTGTCTTTAGAGAAGGTATTTAACTACTTCAGGTCTCAATCCTTATCTGTAAAGGAGTAATAAACAATTTTGCTTAATTTTTAGAGTTGCTATGGAGATATTCTCATAATGCCTAACAAATAGTAATTATCATTTAATGGGTTTAACCATTGTAATAATTTTTATTATTAGTTTTTATTCTAGTGAAATTCATTTCAATAAGATGAATGCTGAGGTCATATTTTGATAGTCCTTCTAAAATACCGAGTTGACCAGTCCTTCTAAAATACCGAGAAATAGATAAGATTACAATTAGATGCAAGGAAAGAAAAAAATGTGTATATACGAGTAATGAACATTATTTTAATGCTGAGGAGAAAGAGCCAGGAGAGGGGGAAAAGTTGAAAATAAGAAGGAATTTAGGGATCAGGGTCTACTGAATGAAGGAATAAGTGAATGAGGGGACAGGTACCTAAGTACATCTGGAGGGATGGGTTCTGACTAGAAGAGATGCCCTTCTTTGGAGATGTGTGGGGGTTAAGAGTTGGGGCATAAGGAGTAAGGAGGTAAAGATACTTATAATATATTTAATAATTGAAAATAAACTAATTATCAGAATATCAAATTCAGAAAATATTTATTAATTTATATAGAGAATTCTGCACTCTATTTTTGAAGAGACTTTATCACACGTGATTCTATGAATAACATTAGAGGTAAAGGTAGAGCAGTTGATATTGAAAGCGACTCAATAGTCCCATACATAGTTTTTTGATAAGCATAGAAATTGACCCTTCTTGTCTTGAACCTTATATTCGCAGACCTTCAGGCTTCTCAAAGTATCAAAGTATCAAAGAAATGAAACTCACCAGGTCACCACATCCAGCCAGTGAGATGCTGGACCCCTCATTCACCATAAGTGATTCCTTGCCCCTCCCTAGTTTCTATTTTGTTACACATTGTTACATTTCTTCCTTGCTATATACAACCCTAGGTCTTGTCTTGGAGTGAGTGAGTGGACCCGGATTTGAGAGTGAGCTCCCATCTCCTCAACTGTGGCACAAGATGAAAGTTTTCTTCCTTGGCAATACTGACGTCTCAGTCATTGGCTTTCTGTGCGGCGAGCAGCAGGATCTAGACTGAAACTCTGGTGTTTGAGTAACAATATTATGCCCAATATTATTATCAGTGAAGGATCTAAGACCAAAAGAATGCAACCTACCCCAGATGATGTGGGTCATGATAGCCCTGCAACTTTATGCAAATCTGACCCATTTCTGTAGTAGGAGCCTGTCTTTTTGATTCCATATCTGATGGGTTCAGACCTCACTTGGGAACCTTACTTCCCATCTCTGATATCTAGGTTTGGCAGCTGAACTTTGCCTCCCCACAATCAAACACTGATTTCCTCCATGGCATTTTCCAAACTAGCACCCGAATCGCAACTGTCTTGTGTGTCTGGGGTAGTAGCCTCGGATTCAACCCCATAGAACCAAAACCAAGATCAGTCACATGGCTGGAACCTGGTGGGATACCTGTCTCTTGTGGTGTGGTAGTCAGTATGGTTTTGTTTCACAGCTCACTGAATTAGGAGCTAGGACCCCTAAGCCCACCGGGAGCTGAAACATATATAATACATATATATATATATATATATATGTAAGTGTGTCCAGCGTTGGTGGGTGCTTGGTCTCACTGACTTCAAGAATGAAGCCACGGACCCTCACGGTGAGTGTTACAACTCTTAAAGTGGTGCGTCTGGCATTTGTTCCTTCTGATGTTCGGATGTGTTCACAGTTTCTTCCTTTTCTGGCGGGCTCGTGGTCTCGCTGGTTCAGGAGTGCAGCTGCAGACCTTCACGGTGAATGTTACAGCTCTTAATGCAGCGCATCTGGAGTTGTTTGTTCCTCCCGGTGGGCTCGTGGTCTCGCCGGCTTCAGGAGGGAAGCTGCAGACTTTCACGGTGAGTGTTACAGCTCAAAAGCAGTGTGGACCCAAAGGGTGAGCAGTAACAAGATTTACTGCAAAGAACGAAAAAACAAAGCTTCCAGAGTGTGGAAAGAGACCCCAACAGATTGCCAGTGTTAGCTGGGGCAGCCTGCTTTTATTCTCTTATCTGGCCCTACCCACGTCCTGCTGATTGGTAGAGCCGAGTGGTCTGTTTTGACAGGGCGCTGATCGGTGTGTTTACAATCCCTGAGCTAGACATAAAGTTTCCCCACGTCCCCATCAGATCAGATAGAGTATCAACATAAAAGTTCCCCAAGGCCCCACCAAAGCAGCTAGATATAGAGTGTGGATCCGTGCACTCACAAACCCTGAGCTAGACGCAGGGTGCTGATTGGTGTGTTTACAATCCCTGAGCTAGACATAAAGGTTCTCCACGTCTCCACCAGACTCAGAAGCCCAGCTGGTTCCACCTAGTGGATCCCGCACGGGGGCTGCAGGTGGAGCTGCCTGCTAGTCCCGCGCCTTGTGCTCGCACTCCTCAGCCCTTGGGTGGTCGATGGGACTGGGTGCCCTGGTGCAGGGGGTGGCGCTTGCGGGGGAGGCTGGGGCCGCACAGGAGCCCACGGAGGGGGTGGGAGGCTCAGGCATGGCGGGCTGCAGGTCCCGAGCCCTGCCCCGTGGGAAGGCAGCTAAGGCCCGGTGAGAAATCCAGCGCAGCGCCGGTGGGCTGGCACTGCTGGGGGACCCAGTACACCCTCCGCAGCCGCTGGCCCGGGTGCTAAGCCCCTCATTGCCCGGGGCCGGCAGGGCCGTCCAGGCTGCTCCGAGTGCGGGGCCCGCCAAGCCCACGCCCACCCGGATCTCCAGCTGGCCCGCAAGCGCCGCCCACAGCCCCGGTTTCCGCTGGCGCCTCTCCCTCCACACCTCCCTGCAAGCTGAGGGAGCCGGCTCCCGCCTTGGCCAGACCAGAAAGGGGCTCCCCTAGTGCAGCGGTGGGCTGAAGGGCTCCTCAAGTGCTGCCAAAGTGGGAGCCCAGGCAGAGGAGGCGCGGAGAGCGAGCGAGAGCATGCTGTCACCTCTCATTAGTACTAGCCAGTTTTAGGAGGACAAATACCAGTGAAAAGCTTTGCAATTTGAAGTTTCTACAATTTGGATTGGCCTTGCCTCCTTCTGCCTAGAGAATAATCCAAATGATAGCGGATATTTCCTGCTTTCATCTGTCTCTTCTCATTTTGAAAGGTAAATACTCTTATTTTGCTTGAATAGCGAGACTGCTTTTATTTTAACTTCTTTGCTGACATCATCGCCTCTACTCTTTGACAAGTTTGGGTTTGTTTAAACTATGCATTGCTCTATAAAGTGCTTGAATGAGCATTGGTTTGGAAGACTTGTGCAACGCTTCTAAACCAACTTTCATGCCCCAGTGTCCAAAATGGTATCATTTAAATTCCGTCCTTCCTATCCTCTGTGTGCCTAGGGACACTCTGTTAAATCAAGTAGTATTGAAATTGTAACACATTTAGATACCACTTGTCTTTAGCAATGATAATCTTACAACAAAAACTATGAAACTGTGACATTATAAAGTTGCAAAAATTTGATATCCAATTTAGAATAGGAAATTTTCTCATGCTTGCAGGTGGTTCCTGGGTGTTATTATACTTAATTTCTATTGTAATTGTTTTCTTATACTTCAGATGTGACTTTGGCTAACCAGTCCCCAATTACACCAGCCATCCAGGATTATAGTTATTGTAGTAAAACCTGAAAAAATAACTTCCATTAAATCTGTTTGAATGTATTGTTAAAATAAGAATTTATTGCTTAATTCACTGTCTGTTTAGATTAGGATTTGTGTTACAAGTTTGATTGTGATCCAAATGTTCTTTATTCTTCCATAGCTAACATCACCTCTTGTTCCTTTCCCAGAAAAGAGGAAACAAACATAATTATATTGTTGGGTACGTTTCATTATTTGACCAAATTTGTTTTTTATAGAGTCCATTAGTTTTTTTCTGATTACAAAAGTGTTTTGTAGATTGTAGAAAATATTAAACACAACTAATAATCCCACTTCTCAAAAATAACATTTTTACTTACATACCTGCTGACAAATATGACAAAGTTTTCTTCTGTAAAATTTATCGTTAAGTTAGTTAAGTTTCATCTTTCTATACACCACTTTCAATGATTACATAGCATTTTATCAACATATGATCTTTAATTCATTGAGTGAATTTATTATTGGTAACCATTTTAAAAAATTTAATTTCTTTGTAATAACTCTATGGTGAGCATCCTAGAACATAAATATCCTTGTACGTATCTGATTAAATTCCTGCAAATATAGGGATGCTGTTTATCATGTAATGGTTAAGATTTGGGACTTCAGAGTTAGGTAGACTTTGCCTAAATAGCAAGTCTATCAAAAAACTCTGACCACATACAACATCATGGGAAACCTACTCAACCTCAACTTCTGTGAGTTTTGGTTCCATCATCTATAAGATAGATGTAAAATAGATTATAACTAAGAGGATAATTGAGAGGATAAATGGGGTATATTTAGATGCTTATATGCATGTTTCATGGTCACTAGTTTTCGTGTATTTTTTAAATTGTATTCCAACTAAAATCTCAATGGATATCACAGTGAATCTATGAGGTAATACAGCTAAGGTTGCTATATGGTTATTTAATAATCTTTATTTTAAAAATAGGAACTTTAAATTCTATGATGGCTATATCATCTCACATCTATCACTTCATAAATCGAAAACTCCTTCTTACAGTTATCCTCTTGATGAATTATACCATGTTCTTGCTTTACTCCATATTTGTGGGTCGCTGGTCACATGGCTTTTGGGTGAAGTTGCGAAATTCAGCAGGTGAAAATACAGACTGCCTAATTAAATTTGAATTTCAGCTACACAGCAAATTTTTTTAAGCATAAGTATGTCTAATAGAATATTTGAGACTTTTTTTTTATACGAAAACTACTTGGTTTTAGTATGAAATTCAAATTTGACGGGACTCCTTTTTTTAAAAATCTGGCAACCCTACTCTTGGGATTTCTTACTTTTACAACTGCAGCTAGACACCAGCTAGAAGTAGCCCTAGAACTGTGCATGACCATGGTGTGCCACTGGAAAGCAGTTCCAGAGCCTTGCAGAGGCTGGCAGGCCGCCTCAGTTCTTACCTTGATTCCACTTCATAAATCTTACGCAAATTCCCTCTCTTGAGCCTTAATTTCCATATACACATATATATATATATGTATATAAAATTTGGTGGTGTGAACTAGATGGTATCTACTTGTCTTTCTTGATCTAAAACTCTCCTGTCTCTTTTCCTCATTATTCTCTACATTGTCCAATATCTTTTCTGATGAACTTTCTGAACCTATCTTCAAACAGCAAACATTTTCAAAGGAATAGTCAATTAAAATATTTCTCTATCTCTACTTTTACTTCTATATCTATCTATAACATGCAAAATAGTATAATAAAAGAAAAAACCCACCAAGTCCCCCTTCTCTGGGAATGAGAGAGCGAGGCATTTTAAAGGAGTATGTGGTCGGGTTTCATCAGTGCTTTCCCAGCATGATCCAGCAAGTGAAATATGCAGAACTGCATCACGCTTTTAGTGTTCACATCTTTCCCTAGCACATGAAGACTCTCCTAGTCCCGCGTTAAAACTATAGCTCCCATAATATCTCAATACATGCTCCCACAGCATATTCCCTGTATGCGGGTTGAGTTCTCCCAGAATACAGGCAAGAGGTTGCCTAGGACTGCAGAAATCATGTCAGTGCTGCTCCATTTGCACATTTCTTAAACCTGTGCTCCACCGTCTGAGCCCATGAGTCAATTTAAGGATGAATCTTCCTGCTGTTTTTATCAGTTACTCCTTTGTTCCTGTTGTCATGCCATAAATATTTTGCTTTGGAGCTAGAAATTCTTGCTTCCACCTTGTAGACTTTTCTCCTTCTATCTAGGACAAAGTGGTGATCTCATAAACAATCAAGAGAAGACAGGATTAAAAGGATTGGTTTTGTGTAATTGAAGTTGAATGACTGAATTCCCTCACTTTTTAGGCAATTTTGATTTGTTAACCAAAAAAAAAAAAAAAAAAGTGGCCTTATATTCTGAAAGGCCCAAGGAATGTGTTAAATTGATAAAAATGAAGAGTTATAAACTCTTTAAAGGTAACAAATAACAAAACAAGATGCATCAATTTATAAGTTTTAACAGCATTTATGTTTTCTGATTCTATGTTTCAGACATGCATATTCAAAAATGAATATGAATACTAACTGATAAATGTAGAAAAAGTGGTGAAATTAGAAAGTTACCATTTGGTAATGACTATAAAGAGTCTTGGTTCAGACCAGGAAATTTCCAATGGATGCTAAAACTAATGGGTTAATTTTGATGAGAAACAGGAAATTTATTTACCAAAATATTTCTCCACAAAACACTACAACTTTACACTAGAGAAACCTAGCAGACACCTCCTTAACCAGATAATTACATTTAAACTCACCAGGAATGGGACAAATGTACATGATGTGACTCTTAATATAATGCACTGAGAAGGATACAGTATCACTTCTATGGTATTCCTGCCAAAGAAGCATGAGCTGAGTTTAATCAAGAGTAAACATCATACAAATCCCATGTGAGAACATTATGCAAAATAATTGGCCAGTAGTGTTCAAAAATGTTAAGTGGTACAAAACAATGTCTGAGGAACTGTTCTAGGTTAAAAGAGACTAGATGTGACAACCAAATGCAACATGTCATTCTGGATTGGCTCTCACACCACGTTTTTTATTTTGTTTTGTTGTTTTGTTTTCTCTAAAGGATGTTAGTGGGATAATTAATAAAATTTGAATAAGATCTATAGATTAGATGATAGTATTGTGGCAATGTTAATTTCCTGATTTTGATAATTACACTGTGGTTGTGCAAAAAGAATGTTATTGTTTTAATGTATGTGTGTGTGTGTGTATAGAAATATGGAAATATACACTGAAGTGTTTGGGTGTAAAGGGGTGAAAAGTGTAAAATATAAAAAAGTACATTTAAAAAGAACAACTCTAATCCACTTTTTTAGAAAAAAGTATGAACAGTCTCATTTTAAAAATATTTTCTACGGATAAATAACTTAAACATGATTTTGTATTCTCTTGCTCAAACGTTTTATTGGAACGTAAGATAGTCTCACATATTGATTCACTGTATAAAAAACTTTTATAGTTGAAAAGTATTTCTTATTTAATATAAATGATAAAAAATGCTCATTGCTTGTTTAAATTTATTACTTGTGAATTACCTTTTTATGTGTCTAGCTCATTTCCTTTGGAACAGTTAGCGGTTTTCTTATTAATTTCTCTAAATTATTTTTATATTAAGGTTGTCAACCCTTTGTGAAGTTCATTGCAAATAAACAACTCGTGTTCTTGTAGAATTATCTATGATTTTAGTTATCTTGTTTGTGTACCAGCCAGACCATTTGATTTGCTGAATGAAGAGTCACAAGCTGTTTTTCTTACAGTTGAGGTTGAAAAGATATGTAAATATACAAATAGTGACTTCTCACTTTGGGATAGGCAGATTCTATGATCTAAGTCCAGTGGTCTCTCTTTAGTAATCTGAAAGCCAGTGAGGGAGGATATTGCTTATTTTTATCTCCAAAGCTTATTTCCTGGGTCAAAAGAACAATGTAATAGTTGGTTTTTACATGTTGGTGGGTAGGTTTCTGCAAGTCGGTGTGCAATCTAAAGAGATGTGTGTAAGCTCTGGGAAGGCCAGAGTCCTCTCCCTTTATTTATGTGTTCTCGGAGCTGGGTGCATAGCACATCTTAGGCACTCAAGGATGAATGAATTAACGAGTTAACAAATGTAATACTGCCTTTGGAATAATGAAGAAAGGCATCTGGGAGAAATGAGAATTTGAAAAGATGGAAAAGGGACTGAAGAGAGAGGCAGAAAGGTGACAAAAAGAATCTTGACAATTTTGCCTAAAGCCAATTCTTCTCTCAAGTTTTAACAAGATTTTCTTTCACTGCCCAAATTCCTAGGGTTCTATTTCTAATATTTTTGTTTTGTGCAAATAGTTTCCACTTGGGAAAGGGATGAAATTCACTTGAATAACAATGAAGAGACTTTAATAGAAGATAGTTTGGCTCAGGCTTTACTCTGTAGTTTATTTACTATCCCATGGGATTGTCCTTATAAATTATTCCATATCTCTCCTCTGTCCTTTTTATAATGTAACTTTTGTCAGAAATACACAGTTTTATAAACTTCACAGATTTCCATCTCCATCAATTTATTTTTATAAAGCCATGGCTTATGCACAGATTATACCAACAGCTACAGGACAGGTATCTGCAGTCAAGCATGCAGAAAAGGCGGTGCCCAGTGTTGTAGAAATAATCTTTGATTGGGGGTCACCAGACTTGGTACCTAGGAAAAAAATGAACCATTGCCCTGAGAATCCAACAGTTCAGAATGCTTCCTGGAAAGAGAACTTCTCCTTTATCTTGGAAAAACACCTTGTGGGGATTGATGGTGGTGGAAGTGGCAGCTTCCCATCTTCCACAATTCCATTCACACACCTTCTGGAAGAGAGAATCTGAATCCCTGGGCATCATAAAGTTAGAGGACTTTTGGATTGAGACTGAGCAGTCTAAAGGAAATTGTCTTCAAAGGACTAGTGGGTGAGAGGAGAAACCTACTACGGCCTATTACCTGATGTTCAGAAGAGACAGAAAGTGAGTGGCATGAGCACATCACAGCTGGCATTCATTGGGTGTTTACTGTGTTCGACATTTTTCCGAGTGCTTTGAAAGCATTGTAAATTTAACACCCTAACAACCCTATTACGTAGGTAATATTATCCCTACTTTACACATAAGAAAACTGAGGCACACAGAGCTTAAGCGGCTTGTTTAGGATTACATAAGTATAAATGGCATATTATGGATTCAAACACCGTCTGACTCTGGAACTTGCTTTTAAACCACTATGCAAGATTGCTCTGAGCCATCCACGGTAATCTTAGGGAGAACATTAATAACTCAATTGTGTATGGGATGATAACTCCATTATTTTGCTTTAATTTTAAAAGGGATGTGTAATTCCAAATGTCTGGAGGGCTTGGGACCAACCAGAGAGTATATAACTGGGTTGCACATAGACTGACTTATTTATTTTTGAGTGTGAATTAACTAGGGCCCTAGACCATTCTATGAGCTCTCTCCCAGTTCTAAAATGTAATCATTGTGAACCAAACACAGAGGCATTTAATTGTTTATTATTCAGTCTTTAATGTGGTATGAGCTCAGAGCAGATTTTATTATATAATTTCTGTTGTCTTAGTAGGTGACTCTTTCATTTCAACTGTGAAAAAGCAGCTTAAGGGGAAACCTCAGAGTCCCTGGAAGACAGTAAATTGTAGTAGAATGAGTAATTGACTGGGAATCAAGAGTTTAATTTGGCTTTCCCACAGATGTTAAACCAGAGCTAACCACATAGCCAATGGCCTACTCAATGTATTGTCTTGAAAGCCCTACAGGCATCCAAAATTCATAAAGTATAAATGTCCACAATCCAGCCCTTTATGCACTTGACCTTCAGTATGCTTCTTTTTCATTAGTCTTTATTCATTTCAAGGCTCCACCTGTTACCTAATAAACCATATGCAAAATCTTGTATCTAGTGATACTACCTCCCTATATTTCTTGAATGCATCATTTCACCTCCACCTCTACTCTCACTGATCTTGTTCTATGCCTGGATGATGGCAGCAGGCTCTTATTTGGACATCGTGACTTCAGGCTAGCCTACTCTTCCTGTCTGACCTCCACTCCATGTCACTGTACCATCTTCCTCCATTTACTGAAGGAAGAGATGTAGCCTGTACACTTTCATGCTGAAAAATATCCAGGGACTGCCACTGCCAAGTCTAGGCAACTTTTCATAACATCTAAAACCTTCAGTATTCAGGTCCTTGCAATCTGTCCAGCCACTGTCCGCTTTTCATCTTGTGTTCTAAGTGCATTTATTCATATCCATGCTTGAGCTAGTCTCTCTGTTTAGATGTGACCTTTCTTCCCTTCTTCTCCTGTGCTTAATTCTAAATTCTCAAGTGCTGCTTCTTTCTGTTTCTATAGCAGGCTGCAATCTCTACACTAGACCACATTTTAAAGAAATTGAATTCATTCTCTCCCCTTGATTAATGATGAACTTTTCAGGGGCTGCTTTTCTTTGCAGCTCTGTTGCGTAACTCAGTGTCTGGGACATGGTCAGTATTCAAGGAATTGTTGTGAACCATGAAACTGAGATCATGATCACAGATGAGTCTCTTTTCCTCTCATGCCTCAGGATCTCATGTGTAAAAGAAAAGTACTGATTGGAATGATCTCTAAGGCCTCATTCAACTTAAACCAAATCAAACCAAACCAAACAAAATGGTACTAGTGTAATGCATTTTCAATTAATGAAGCATGTTTGGTACTTCTGCTCCATCTTGTTTATAATTTAATTTTTTTTTTACAAATCATATTCTCTAATTCGTATGTATTCACATTTATTTGGTGAGATGAAACTCCTCCTGATAGTTGGCCTTTGAAATAATTTACAGAAAATCTTCAGATCAAATAATGCTAATGAGGAGGTTATAAAGGTTATAAAGATGTTCTTTGAACACACTGGCATAAATGTTGGCATTTAAACTTTTAACCAAACATGGTAAAAAATCATACATTAAAATGCAAAAATCCCTATTGAAAAAAGCATTATTAGAAACATACCATACTAAAATGTTTACTATTAATATAATGAGCTCATAAGCATTGGATTCAGACTGATTTGATTAAAATACAGGATCTGCCATTCATCAGATAGTTGACTTATGCAAGTTACAAATATAAAGAGATACATTATCCTTATTTTTGAATTGGGGATAGTAATACCTCCCTTTCAAAATTATACTAAGCATTAAAGATGACTTCTATAGTGTAACAGCTTAGCCCCTAGTAGCTCTACACAAGTTGGAAATGATGCTTTTGATGGTGGTGGTGATGTGGGTGGTGATGATGATGCTAGTGATGGTGGTGGTGGTCATGATGATGGCAGTGGCAGAGGTAATGGTAGTGGTGATGATGGTAGTGGTGGAGGCAATTGTGATGATGATGATGGTGATGGTGGTGGTGACAGTAATGGTGATGATGATAATAATAGCAATGATGATGGTGGATGCTGATGGTGTTTCTTATATTGATGTTAGCAGTGGTGGTGATAGCCCTTTCTACCTCTGTGACTTTGCACATGGATTTACCTCTGTTGAGAGAAGGTCCGTCATTCCAAGTGCTATCACTCCACCCTGCTTCACCTAGCTAATCTTACTCAGTTTGACGTCGCTTTCTTAGAGAAACAGGGTCTGATTTCTCAAACTAAATGAAGTACCCCTATTTTAATCTCTCTTGGCAAGCATCGTATACTTTTCCTTCACAGTGCTTTTCACAAATGTAACAACTTATTATTTACAAAATATCATTGTAAAATCTCTCCCAACTTGACTGTGGTTCAGTGTATCCCCAGCATTTAGTGCTCTGCCTGGCATAATTCAGGTCCCTCGATAAATATTTGTCGAATGAGTAAAGTTATGATGAAATCACAAGGACTATCCACCTGAAATCAGGGTGAAAGGATGGTATGTTCTACTTAATTCAAGGAATTGAATCAAGTAACTATTTTGATTACAGTTTAAAAGACATTCCCAATGTGAGAGTTATTTTAAATAACAAATGAACAGTTGGTAATGTACATAATTGAAGTCTAAGATGAATCCAATACATGATTGATGGTATACTGTAAGAAAAGGAAAAAAGAAAAGAAAAAAATTGTTGGTTGACAGATAAAAACAAGTACTTTAAAAAGAACCTTTCTTGGGGCCCTGTCCTTTTGGCTTACTTCTGTAGGAAGAAGGGTCTCTAGATAATGGGGCTGACTGAGTGACTGTGGGGTGTTGCTGGGCATCAGTGAATCCCTCAGTGCTTCATTGTCTTAGGCCACAGTTGCTGTGTAGGATAAGAAAGGCCCATAAAGATGACATGTTTCCTTGGCGGCTCCCTGTTGAGGTTCCAGTGTATTACCTGGATCTAATTATCTCATCTTCAGCTGACAGAGGGGTTTCCATGGAACCTCTCCATCACTGCTGCCTCAGTCCAGCTTCCAGGGGGCTGTCTTAATAGCTTGATATATTTTTGGATCCCCTGCTCATTGGATGAACAAGCTGAAGCAAATCATGTATTGACCTCAAAGCATTTATAAACTGTAGAGCAGTATATTCTCATCAGAGCCATAGGGGCAGTAAACTATAGTTTCTCTGCTGTGAAACATGGTTTTGGTTATGCACTGTGTTACTGGGGTTGTACCTAAACAATAATACATCATTTGTGGCACATGTCGCCTTCTTTATTGAAAGGCAAAACAAAGAGTTGAGGACAAAAATCATTACTTCTTTAGCAATTTTTCACAAAATGCTTTTCTTTTGTACTTGACACACAGATGAGACATTGTACTGCGAGGGAAATGATGTATGGCAGCGTGACAAATTTCATTTCCTTTCTAAAACCAGAATCAGAAGGATGCACAAATTTGGGAAAGTTGTATTTCCTTTTGTAAAAGAAGAAGAAAGAACAAAATATGCTTTTTAAAATCAAAAGAGGGGACTCCAGTGGGGCTCCCTGAGAAAGCATTTGTATGCTTTAATTGACTTGTCAGGTATTGATCAAAGCGCTTAAATGAAACAATTGGTAACAATAAGCCGGCTCATGTAAGAGCTTTTGTATCATCTTGAAGATGGTCATCCATAATTGAGGCTGGAATTAACAGGATGCAATGCAGCCGTGTAGGACTGGACGGACAAAGGGGCCAACACAGAGTCCTCTCCTGTGGGCTCAGGAAAAGCTGTATGCACAAACTTTCCGAGCATCAGAAGAAATCAGGCAGCTGCTCTCAGGTCTTGCCCATTCCTTCTCTATCTTTCCTGTTCTTTGTCCACTCCATCTTCAATGCAGTTTCTCAAGGCTTATCCAGCCACCACTTGCTTCTAAGTCACCAGGGTACTTCCTAAAAATGTGAGATCTCTAGGTCCATGCAGACTTGGAATCAGACTGAGTTGGGGCATGAGGATCTGCACTTTTCACATGTCCACGAAGTGATTTTCCTGCACTCCAAAATCTGTGAATCCCTGCCCATGTGTCTCATCCCAGACTACCCCGAGGATAAATCATGATTAACATCTGCAAACGGCTGAACATCTTTTTCTGACTTCCTCCCGCTGAGAGTCCTTTTCCCTTAACATTCTACTTGGTGACTTTTGAAAAGCATTCACAGCTATTAATATAATAATTTACAGTGTTCCTCTTCCAGATAACATGTTTACATTTCATTAGAGTCTTTTTTTCCCTTACTTTCCAAGTCTTGCAGGGCATTTTTTTAAAGAAAATAAATAAAAGGCTCAAATATGTTTAAGAAATAAAGCTTAGGCCGGGAGCAGTGGCTCACGCCTGTAATCCTGGCACTTTAGGAGGCTGAGGTGGGTGGATTGCGAGTTCAGGGGTTCAAGACCAGTGTGGCCAAGAAGGTGAAACCCTGTCTGTACTAAAAATACCAAAATTATCTGGGCATGGTGGTGGGTGTCTGTAATCCCAGTTACTCGGGAGGCTGAGGCAGAGAATTGCTTGAACCTGGGAGGCAAAGGTTGCAGCAAGCCGAGATCGCTCCACTGCACTCCAGCCTATGCAACAGAGCAAGACTCCATCTCAAAAAAAAAAAAAAAAAAGAAAGAAAGAAATAAAACTTAGTTAAATTTAGTGAAATATCTTGAATACGGAATTTGTCAGAGCCTTTAATATATGTATGTACACTGGGATTTTTCAAATATTATTTAACATATTTGATATGAGATTCCTTTGTCCTGGAGAATTTCATGAGATTTGTATTTCAAAGAGCAAATATTAAATAATATTGCCTAATTCAGGAGTATTAAAGAGTAAGCGGAAATTCTAGAGGTACTGTGGCCAGTGGGCTGTGGCAGGGGAGACATTTGCTGCCTTTTATATGTTCTCACCTGTGTTCTGTTTGCTATGCTCACAAACAGTTCCACATCGATGCAGGAAAAATTGTCTGATACTGAGAAATAAAGATTATGTGTTAGATAATTTAATATTTACACCAAAGGGATGCACCCTACTGGAACATATTTTCTAGGCAATGTTTTATTTTTTAAAAACAATCAAGTAGGCACCGTTTACCTAATTTAATATCTATAATATTTAAGCTTCTATGATTGTCATTTTATTCTTTAAACGTTTCATCAGTTACTTGGATTATGAAAAACTCAACAAACTTTTTAAACACCAGTATAAACACTGGATGACTCTGAGTGTGTTTCTTCACATCTCTGGGATGCTGACTGTAGTCTCAGTAATTCCTAACCATTTTGGGGTCATTGTATAGCTTTTTGAGATTTCTAATGAAAGTGATGAGATTTCTTCTCCCTAAACATCACATATGCAGTTGCAAATTAACTTTTCTTCTATAGTTTCTAGGGCTACATGAATCATCTAAGCCTATTCTAGATGCTATATGAGCCATGGACAGGCAGAGAAAAGATCCCTGGGCCAGCATCTCCCTTAGGGTCGTTCCTGCCATGATATTGTGTGAGTCCACGATCTGGTCTCCTCTCACTTGCCACACGCCATATGCTTTCTACTGGAGTATCTTCCTTTTTGTTTCCTTTTTGTAGTTTCTGGCAACCACAGATCTGAATCTATAAAGTTTCAGTCATAATGAGTGGTTACAACTTCAAAGGATACTCTTTCAGTCATTTACATTAGAAAATATAGCACTGGTTTTCCATTTATACAAAGCTGCTATTTGCCCTTTCTTCTGCATATTTAGTGTGCAAAGTTAGAGACCGACCACAGAGGTCATAAACAATAAAAATGTTTTGCAACAGTTGGCATAAAGAAATGATTTTTCTGAACCGTCAAAAGCGCATGAAATCAGCTACGCATGTTACAAAACGTAAGGCACAGTTCTTTTTGTGATGCAACAAATAAAATGGTGGATATTTCAGCAAAATTACAATGACAAGCAGCTGCAACCACATGCAATCATCTGTGTCTCAAATGTTCTCCCAACATTTTTTAATACCCTTTATTTTTCAGAATAGTTTTAGATTCACAGCAAAATTGGTAAAAAGTACCTACCCAGTTCCCATATACCCCCCTGCTCTGGCATACACATAACTTTCCCCACTACCAAAATTCCCCATCAGAGAGGTACATTTCTTAGGATAGTTGAACCTACATTGATACATTATTACCAAGAGTCCATAGTTTACCTTAGGGTTCACACTTGGTGTTGCATATTCTATAGATGTGGACAAATGTAGAATGGCACGTATCACCATTATAGTATCATACAGAGCAGTTTCACTGCCTTAAAAATCCTCCCTACTTTGTCTGTTCATCCCTTCTTTCCCCCAGTCCCTGACAACCACTGATTTTTTTACTGTCTCCACAGTTTTCTTTTTTTCCAGAGTATCATGTAGTTGGAATTACACAGTATGTATCCTTTTCAGATTAGCTTCTTTCACTTAGCAATATGTGTTTAAGTTTCCTCCATGTCTTTGCATGGATTGATACCTTATTTCTTTTAGCACTAAATAATATTCCATGTAATCACAGCACTTTGGGAGGCTGAGGTGGGTGGATCACGAGGTCAGGAGTTTGAGACCAGCCTGGCCAATATGGCGAAACCCCCCTCTACTAAAAATACAAAAATTAACTGGGCATGGTGGCACGTGCCTGTATTCCCAGCTACAAGGGAGGTTGAGGCAGGAGAATCACTCAGACCCAAGAGGCGGAGGTTGCAGTGAGCTGAGATGGTGCCACTGCACTCCAGCCTGGGCAACAGAGCAAGACTTAGTCTCAAAAATAAATAAATAAATAAATAAATAAATAAATAAATAAATAAATAAAAATAATAAAATATTCCATGCATTCATTCTATTGTATGTTTCCCAGTTTAATTATCCATTCACCTACTGAAGGATATCTTGGGTACTTCCAACTTTTAACAGTTATGAATCAAGATTCTATAAATCTTCATGTGCAGGTTTCGTGTGGATATAAGTTTTAGTTCATTTGTGTAAACACCAAGGGGCACAATTGCCAGATGGTATGGTTAAGAGTATATTTAGTTTTTTAAGAATCTACCAAACTGTCTTCCAAAGTGTCTGTACCACTTCGCATTCCCACCGGTGAATGAGAGTTCCCATTGTTCCACAGCCTCGTTAGTATTTGGTGTTGTCAGTGTTTGGGATTCTGGCCTTTTACTAGGTCTATAGTGGTATCTCAATGTTGTTTCAGTTTGCAATTTCCTAATAATATATGCTGTTGACCATCTTTTCAAATGCTTATCGTCTGTAAATTTTCTTTGGTTAGGTATCTTTTCAGGTCTTCAGCTCATTTTTTAATCAGGTTGTTCATTTTCCTATTGATGAGTCGTAAGTGTTCTTTATGGATTTTGGGTAGTAGTCATTTCTTTATCAGATGTTATTGTAAATATTTTTTCTTAGTCTGTGGGAAGTCCTCTTACTTTTGTGACTCTCCTAACATTTTAATTATGCCACTTATGGCTATAGGATATGTTAGTGATTTTTTTACATTTCTTGACTGGAATTTGAGGCACAAAGAAAGTTGTATTTTTATGTTTTATCTTTTAATATTATTTTGAAAGGAAATATATATTTTTTCATAAATAAAAACCAAAAATATAATGGTCCTAATTATCTCCAAAGGGTTTCAGGACAAAAAAAGAAGAAACTAAGGAATTAACCTGAAAAATGTACCAAAGATAACTTAAGGGCACTGTATTTCTTCCCTGACTAAAAACGTGTGTGTGTGTGTGTGTGTGTGTGTGTGTGTGTGTGTGTGTGTGTGTGTGTGTGTGTGTGTGTGTGTGTGTGTGTGTGTGTGTGTGTGTGTGTAAACATATTTACACTGTCTACAGGACTCTTTGAAATACAGTTTTCCTTTATACATCACCACCAGTCCCTTTTGAAGGAGCTAGAATCTTTGGAGTGTACTCTTAAATGCGAGATTATATTCCCAACTATAGCACATATCAGGTTTTATTGCTTTGGGACTAATATTACATGCCATTTTTTATTTTTGGATAAAGTAACTGCAATATCATTAAGGCAAATGAAAGAGATTATGCTGAAATTATTTGGATCGCAGTTTTTTTTTTTCCATAATGCACATGGATTACTGATATAAAGGAATTCTTAAACTAACTTTAAAATTTGACCTAACTGGTGGTTGTAGCATTGATTCTGCTTTAACTACTTTGAATAAGGATTTCTTCTATCCATCAAATATCTTGGACCAGATGTGGTCCAGTAATGCACAGAAAGGGTGAGAATCAGTACTGTTAGCACTTACTTACCTTCAGATGGCTGACTCATGGCCGTAGAGAGACCTGGCCAAAGCTTACCTAGAGAAACTAAACCTGTAGGTACAGCATCTCTGTAGCTCAAAACAGCAGGAACAACAGCAACACACAATACTGCATATGTTCCTTTCTGATCTGTGTACCAAAGAACAAAGTGAAGCCTTTTTTGGCACATGGCTCAGTTTTGGGCAATGCAAGTAAATGATCACATAGGTACTTTGCTATGGATCTTGCAGGGTTTCTCATTCCAATTGTGCAAAATTTGTCTTCCACATTCATTTATTTTGGGGTCATGGACTGTTGAAGTCAGGTATCTAGTCTTATCTACTCATCGAAGCTTTCAAGCTCATATCAGTAAAAGTAGGGAAGCATTATTTTCTTGACTCAGCCATTTGGAAGTGCCTCTAGCACCTGAGTGGTCAACTCTGCCAAATACAGCCTCTGTTTAATTCCTGCATGACGGTGTCTATAAAGTCATTGGAGCTTTTTTGTTTGTTTGTTTTTGTCTTTCAAAGTTCCAACTCTGCTTTCATCTTTGTCACGTTTATTCCAGATTTATTAGTCCCAAAGTTGCTCTTGGTATGTCATCATTGATCAAAATAAAAGAAACACTCTGATTAAGAGTGTATTTAGAGATGATCTTAAAAGCATGCATTCAGGATCATTTTTACCATGGTTAAACCATTTCTATTTATAAAATAAATACAAATGCTAAGAGACTTGGCCAGGAAACACATGCTTTTTGCACAAAGTAGAAGATGCTTTTTCTTTTTTAAAATATTCAAACGTGAACCTTTCTTGCTTTATTCATGGTCCAGCTAGTGAGCTGTGTATGGTTCAGTTAAGACTGAATGTATGCTTATTGTTTCTTTATATATCAGCTAATAAAAAATTAAACCCATTAAGAATATAACATTTAGACAGGAGAGAATGATATTTTTTTAATGTCACACTCAAAACCACATTTCTTTTAATCAACATCTGCTCTGTGTTAAGCTGCCTATAAAATCTAGTGCCCTGTTGACAGTGGAAGATGAAAACAAACAAACAGGAAAACTACAAAAGACATGGTATTAACATCAAAGTAGAATAACCCTGCTCTCTTTCTTTGGCATTTGAAAAACGTCTTTATTTTGACCCTAAACAATTGGATTTTCTTCCCACCAATCTTGATTTTGGAGCTCTGGATTAAGAATACTTGCATGTGAACTGAAACATGAGAGTAAAGGGAACCAAAAATGAACAAGGGACTGTTTGAACAAATTAAACCATTTGCAATTGTAAAACCTCTTTTATTGTTTGCGACAATCAGAAATCAGCACCACATTTATTTGTAGATTAGACTCATGCTCTTCAGCCATAATGGCAGGTACCCTATAGAAGGCAAACTGGTCAGCACTGTCCTTTTAGAACCCTGCAAATAACACAGTGCAAAGGTTTGGGATTATGGAGAATGAAAGAGAGATCTCTTAGAGTTTGTGAATACTGGAATATGACAGCATCATTCTTTTTTTAAAACTGAGACCAGTGATCTAGATTTGTCTTAATACTTTATGACTAGCTTTGTGTCTGTACTTAAAATAAAAGTAGCCTGTGGGATGTCTCACTTTAGAACACTGGTGATGATGAAAATCTCCATTCTGCAAGGGCTGCATCTATCACAAAAATGTATGGACTAATTTGTTACATGGAGAAACTTGCTATATATTTGTTTATTAAAGTCATAGCCTTTACTATGAGCCAGGTAGTATGATATGTGTTGAGTACAGAGATAAGACAATCAGTCTCTGACCTTCTGAACCTAGTGGGAGAAAACAAACTAACTCCTCACTAGCAATAACAACCACAAAATTCCTGCCATACAGGTTAAGAGGAGATACAGAGAAAATCCTTCCTTCCATGCATGATGTTTCTCAGAAGGTGATACATTCTTCTCTTACCATAAGATTGAGGGATTGAAATACTATGTAAGACAAAATAAACTTGTCACTGTGGAGTATAAAATTTAGTGAGCATTTTAAAATTTTATTTATTGACAACTTTGCATTTTATTCTCCACTTGGAAGACCTTATCCAACTGTAAATATTTGTGGAGCACTCACTCTGAGTCCCAGGGGGAACACTTTTACAGGGTTATTCCGCATCTGATTTTCTCAAGATCACTAAATATTAAGACAATTCTTTCTGTTTTCTAACGTCTTCAAAGTGTCTTCTGTAAAAGACTTCTTCAGGCTGTCAATAGGAAGACTGATAAACTCAGGTATTTGTACTTTTTTTGTTCAAGGAAATCCAAGAAGGCTTCCTGGAGGAAAGCAGTAGGGATCCATTAAAAACATGGGCATGGGCCGGGTGCAGTGGCTCACACCTGTAATCTCAGCATTTTGGGAGGCCGAGGTGGGTAGATCACCTGAGGTTGGGAATTTGAAACCAGCCTGACCAACATGGAGAAACCTCGTCTCTACTAAAAATACAAAATTAGCGGCACATTCCTGTAATCCCAGCTACTAGGGAGGCTGAGGCAGGAGAATGGCTTGAACCCAGGAAGTGGAGGTTGTGGTGAGCCGAGATCCTGCCATCGCACTCTAGCCTGGGCAACAAAAGTGAACTCCGTCTAAAAAAATATAGATTTTAAAGTGCCACTTCTTTTTCTTTCTTTCTTTAAGTGTGGTGGAGGGGGCTGTAATCTTACCCAGGTATATATATCTCTGGATTTCCTATTACAAGCATGGATTTGAGAGTCTTGGAAAATAAATTTTGAAGGAGGTTAGGAGCTATGGTTAGGAAGACCATAGGAGGAGGAAGGAGAAACCTCTTCTGTTTTGCAGGGAAGACTGAATGTGGCACAGAGTGATTAAAAGGTCAAAGGCATTCTATCCTCTTTGATTCACACATTGCTTGGATTTCACCCTTGACCTGAATCTCTAATGAACCAATCATATAATTGAATTAATTCATCCTTGCCAATTCGTGTTAGGCAATGAGTGTGAGTACTATCAGAAGAAATTGTAACTGGGGAGGAAAAAGGACAGGGTTTCCCAGACCCTTAAGAGTCTCTGGTATGGGGCCTATAAAAGTCACCTACTCAGAACAATGTCTGTAACTGAACTAACTGCACCAATCCTTTCGGATTTTCCAGCTACTTTTTAAAATCATTGACCTCAAATTTCATCGACTTCAGGGTGCATTGGAGTCACGCCTCAGTGCCTGCGTTTATGTTGCTCAAGGAGGCTGACACTGAGGAGTGCCAACAGCACACAGGATGTTTCTTTGTGAGGTGTTTATTTTCTTGCATTTCAAACCTTTCTTTTTCACGTAAACCTCCTAGATTATTTTACTCTAATATTTTTTTCAATCATAAAGGGAAAAGCATATAGTCTTGTTAAGACAGTGTTACAGCTATAGCTCCAGATAAAGACGTAGATAAAAATAGATATACAGATAGTATGTATGCTAAGTGGGAAAGCTATCAAATCTGTGTTAAGCATTTTCTCATATGTATATAACTTGGAGCATGCCTCAGTATTCTTAAACTTGTTCTGGTTATACAATTCCTCATCAATAAAGGTTCAGACATAGTTAAAATCGGCACAAATAACAAAAATCCCCTGGTGACACAGATATCATAGAACGACTTATTTCTCATAAAACCAATTTAACCTTTAAAACAATCTATTTCTCTTCACTTATTCCTTGCTCTTGCCTGCCGGAATCACTGTCTTTCTTTCTCTTTCTCTCTTCTTACTTATTCTTTGCTTTGTTCTCATTATAGCGACAAAGCAGCCACAGAATGCATGAAGTCCAAGTCTAGTCTTGCAATCTGTATTAAGAAGATATAAACAATAGTAGTTTTTTCACAGGTGACTGGTTGTTAAGTAAAATGTTAAATAGATACATTATATGCATATGTAAAGTATAGTGAGATGGGCTGTAAATTATGCTCTAAGAAATCTTTCTCTCTCTCTATGTATATACATATACATACATAATATGTTGATAAGCCCTTGCAAGATGATAGCAGTCAATGGGTAAGAATACCCAAGAGGTTTTCCCACTTAATGGTACTAGAATAAGCCCCTTTCCAAGGTAATCCATTTTCCTTCGTGCTATTTAAAAATAAAACAGGGTACATTTTTAAATTATGCACGTGAAGGCAATATTCAGCGGGCTGCTTAGCATTCAGAGGGGATTTCTGCGATCCACCCTGTCATTGCTGTTCTTGCCCTCGCTCTGCAGTACGAGAAAACACTGTTATTTACCCTGGGACACAGGTGACTGAACTTATAAAAATCACTACAAGACAAGATGTATTGAGGCTTGGCATGGAATGACAAATTCTGGTGAGGTTCACCAAGAAGAGACATATTGATTCGTAAATGATTAATAAGGAGAATATAATTGTATTTCATTAAGATGGATGGGATTTCATTTAGTCTGTCTTCTCCCTTTCCAGTTCAGATGCGAGAGGAAATCGAGTCATCATCAATGGCACCTCCTGTTAGCCTGCCATGGCAACAAGCTCATTGATTGAGTAAAAGAACTTTCAGATGCACTAGCTGGTCTTTAACGGGTTGCTGAAAGCACAGATAAGACGGCTGAGGGAGCCGACTGAATTTCCATGGATATATACAAAGGGAATGGAAAATCACAGTACGATTTTTCATTGGCTCCTGATAGAGCTAGGTCCTTGTATAATTCTAAAACTGGTGTATAAAACAATGTCCATGCCATTCATTTTGGTTATAACTATTAACGGGAAGGGAGATGAAGTCTGTGGAATTGCAGAGTACTTTGCACTAGAATTTTATATTACATATGCTCTAATAGGAGTATTTTCCTCTGTTACATTATGACTTATGTAATAATAATAGCTAAGGATTACTGAGGGTTTTTATTTTCTTTTCTGCATGATCTTGACTATTTTTCAAAACAGTCCTGGTTGCTGGATACTATTTATGTCACCATGTTACAAATGAGAATGCCAAGGTTCAGAGTGACATCCATCTAAAAGAGGCCAGTTTCAGCCTTGAACCCATTATACTCTAATCCCATTTTTAAAGTAACTCTTGGTTTTCTCAAAAGGCCTTTAAATGTATGGAGAAGCCAATATGAGGGCAGCAATGTTGTGGTTAAGTGTGTACAATTTGGTCGGACTCCACTGAAGGCCAGCACCACCATTTAGTAGCTATGTGAACTAGTGAGTTACTTAAAACCTATACCTCCACTTCCTCATCTGCAAAATGGGGTTGTGGTAAGGCTGGAATAAGTTGATGCATGTAGCGTGTTGAGAAGGCACATGGTAAGCATGTAGGAAATAGCAACATATGCCTGGGTCTGAGTTCTGCTCTGTCATGATGATTGTTGCCCAACAGGAAAAGCTCTTCCACACCAGAATTTTACATGCCTACCTCCCCCTTTTCCAAAACAAGTTCCCAGGCCATGCTCAATATCAACATTCAGGGGAAATACATTCTGTTCATTGTAGGTATGACAGTGAGAATATCTGCTGAATAACAATTAAGCTAGCTGATTGCATAATAGTTAAAAGGTTTATTTTTGCCATCTGTGAATTAAAGCCAAAAATAACAACCAATTTATAGAATATTGTGATGGTTATAGGAGATGCAGCTTGTCAGCTGCTCAGTTCAGTGGCCTGGGCCTGATTAGAACACACGGAATAGTGATTACCATTAGTATTATTATTACTAAGGCAACACAGTGATCGTAGTAATGGTAAAACAGAGAGATCTACCTAATCCAAAATTCTATTTAACAAGGGAGTTTCTACATATAGCCACTATGGTTTCTAATTTTCAAAGAATTAGCATGTAATAAAATATACTCAATACTAAAGCTGAACTGAATATATTATAATAATTTAATGAGGCAGAAGACATTTGAGATGCCTCAATTATCATTGTGTTTCATAGATTCAAAAGTGTAACTTTCTACATTTGTTCAACAGATAAAACGCTGACTAGGTCAGCTTAAAGTTGAAATAGATTTTTGTATTCTCTCAAAGTATAGGGCAACAACAAATATAGAAGTTTCCTGAAAAAAAAAATTAAGCAAAATAGAAATAGTACTATTATTAGTTTTAAAATATTATAAAAGAATTTTAAATGACACAAAAATAATATGATGGCAATATAAGGCCTTTTACAAAGAGAGGAACTGAGGCAGGGAGGAGAAATAATTCTAGAATGACTTGCTGGTTAGAGGTATGATGTGTTGGACCATGAGAATGATGTGATTCTGACTTTTCCTTTATTTACAAATCACTTTGGATAAACCAATGGCTCTTGCTGAGTCCCTGGGTTGGTGGAGGAGTAACATGCCCGGGAGTCGAGCATCCTAAGACGTGCACCCTGAGGACTGCAGGAAAAGTGCAGAAATTAGGTAGAAATAGGTCTTCTTTAGCATTCATGATGGCTAGGCATCACTGCAGGTGTCTTAAGAAACTACCCAGTAACTCACTGAACCAGCAACTGTGTGCATGGCCTCCTGAGAGATGAGGGACACAGAGATTTTATCAAGAGTGAAGGATGTGTCTGTGTGCAAGTGTCTTGCAAAATGAAGACAAAAGAAGTAGTTTGCAATTAGCTCTTAGTTCCTACCTTTCAAAGAAGCATCCGCCAGTCAGGTGAGATGAAACTGACCATGAAGAGAAGCTTGTATCTGTATAAAATGCAAACCTGTTTGGACAGTGGAATGGGGTTTGTTTCAAACTTCAGGGTGCATTTATATTAAGCAACAGAGAGTGCACTTTCTAATAAAAATAAAATGAAGCTCAAATGGCACAAGAGTCTCCTTATATTTAAAATGGTTCTCCTAAAGTAACATTTTGATGATTTAAATGGAAATGAATCAGAACATATAGATTAAATTTCCTTGAAAAACACATTGGCTTTTGTATATTTTTTATTAAATTTTCATTTCCAATATCCTGAAGTAGGCTCCAGAAAAAAATTAAACAGGAAGGAAGGGTAACGAAAACATGTATTCAGCTCTGAGCATGATGTTTTTTCATAATATTTTCAGTAAATAATACAAATTGAAAAAAAAATTAGGCTGGTATGAATGCTTGCTATGCAATATATACTGGGGACTTTGCCTTTGAAAACAAGAAGGATTCAGAATATAACATCACCAAAGAGGTTGAAATATGAAATTTCATGTATAATATTTTTAAAACATAATTTTTCTCATTTAAGAATACTTTTAAGAGATTCCCTTATATAGGAACGTTTTTGAATGCTATCTACAAGATAGGTCAAGATAAGATTTCAATTTGAAACTAAGTTTTAAGGGTAGATGTACACAGTAATGCTTATTAGAGGAATTTTCTTTCTTTCTTTTTTTTTTTTTTTTTTGAGACAAGAGTCTCTCTCTGTCGCCCAGGCTTTAGTGCAGTGGTGTGATCTCAGCTCACCGCAACCTCCACCTCCTGGGTTCAAGCAATTCTCCTGCCTCAGCCTCCCAAGCAGCTGAGATTACAGGCGTGTGCAACCAGGCCTGGCTAATTCTTGTATTTTTAGTAGAGACCGGGGGCTTCCACCATGTTGGCCAGGGTGGTCCTGAACTCCTGACCTCAAGTGATCAGCCCACCTCAGCCTCCCAAAGAGCTGGGATTACAGGCTTGAACCACCATGCCGGGCCTTCAGGAATTTTTGAATGAAAATAGTAATCATTCAAAGGGCTTAAAAGAAGAGGCTTATGCAAAAAAATAGGAATGTACTGGAATCACCAGTATTAACAAAAGATTAACTTGATTAAACAGCACTGTGTATTATCTCATTTTATCTTCACAATGACCATGTTGCAACCATCAATTGTTGTCACCATTTTATAGAAGCAGAAACGTGGGCTTATGGAGGCAAAGCAACTTGTCCAAGTTTATGTGCTTCATGTGGCATAGACTAATTCCTACCTCATGCTATGACCACTCCATCACACTGTCCCTCTTTTTGGATTGAGTCCCTTGATAGTGGTAGAGTTAAAAACAGTAAAGCAGTGTGTTTTATTGTTTTCTAACTAGAGAATTCTTGTTTCGTCGTTTGTTCTGGGCCCTTGACAGGCCTTCCATGTACGAAAATAACTTATTTGTCCAACATTTTGTGGATACTTGGCCTGGTTATAGAATTCTAGGCTGGAAATGATTCTCTTTCAGAATTTTGAAAGTATTGTGTTTTATTCTTTTCTAACTAGAGAATTAAAATGCCACTCTGATTTTTAATCCTTTTTGTGTGATCTTTTATTTTGTCTCTCTGGAAATTGTCAGTATTTTGTTTTACCCCAACGTTACCACAGTATTATGACAATTTACCAAATTGTTGATTCTTTATTGTCCTTTGTGCTGAGCCCTTGATAGGCCTTTTTAATCTGATTTTTTTTTTTTGCCATTTACTACTAGAAAATGCTATTTGTTTTGTTTATTATATTTCCCTCCCATTTTAGCTGCTCTATGTGTTTGAAAAAAAATTTTTTTGCAGGAGGTAGGGTGAGCGGGGTGGGGGGATGTGGGAGGAGTATCAGATTTCCTGAGCTCAAATACTCATCTTTTTGTCTATTTTCTGTTTGTTTTTCTTTTCTGTTTCTACTTCGTGGAAATTCTTTCTTATAGCTTTTTACTGAATTTTTTTACTAATTTCCTTTAGATGTGAAATTTCTGAGAACTCTTTTTGTGTTTTCTCATTGTCTCTATTTAATAGCATTCTGTCCCCATTTTGTAGCTGCTATATCTGTTAGAATCTTTCTGAAAATATAAATCATAGCTTTTAAGGGAAGATTTCTTCCGTTTGCATAATCTCAGTTTCCTCTAAGTTGTTGATTTTGTCTTTCTGCTTGTGTGAGTCTCCATCTTTTATGTCAATGGCTTTCCTCTAGTGTTTGGTAAACTTTATTGTTGTTATTTCAATATCTTTAAAAATGAGGACCAAATTGGAAGCTATAACCACATGGATGGAGCATATCTATTCTGAGAACCACTCTCTCTGGATCTCAGATTCCCCAGTCAAAACTCCAGCCTGGGATGATGAAAGCCTGACTGCTTGTCTATAGGTATGGGGCCTAAATTTTCTCTGAGAATCCAAAATGAGATGAAGACCCATGGAAAACGCATGAAGTTGAAATGGGCAATATGCAAGTTATAGTAGTCTCACAAACTCCATACAAAAAGGCCCCACACAGAGTGTGATGGTTAATACTGAGTGTCAACTTGATTGGATTGAAGGATGGAAAGTATTGTTCCTGGGTGTGTCTGTGAGGGTGTTGCCAAAGGAGAATAACATTTGAGTCAGCGGACTGGGAAAGACAGACCCACCCTCAATCTAGGTGGGCACAATCTAATCAGCTGCCAGCAAGGAATAGCATAAAAGCAGGCAGAAGAATGTGGAGAGATTAGACTGGTTTAGGCTCCCAGCCTACGTCTTTCTCCCGTGTTGGATGCTTCTTACCCTTGACTATAGGACTCCAAGTTTTTCAGCTTTGGGACCCATACTGGCTTCCTTGTTCCTCAGCTTGCAGACGGACTATTGTGGGACCTTGTGATCATGTGAGTTAATACTCCTTAATAAATTCCCCTTTATAGATACATTTACCTTATTAGTTCTGTCCCTCTAGAGAACCCTAATACAGTGAGTAGGCTTTTCTATCTCTCTCTCATAATAATAAGCATTTTTTTTTTTTTGCAAAGAGAGAGATGAATAATATGGTATGGCCCTTTTGTAGGTATCATTATTGTATCCTTGGACAAATACTTGGAGTTGTTTTGCTCCACATTCCCTGGTGGCAGAGCCTTTCAATTGGGTCTCTTACACACACTTAATAAAGGACCAAATACCATTAAAACTAAAAAATACAACCTTAGCTCTAACAGCAAATATGCAAAGTATTTAGCATCTCACGAAAGCCCTGGATAGTGCATCACAGTGCTTCTATAGGACAAGAATGAGAAGCTGAAGCCGTTGGTTATCATCTTGACCCTGACCCGAACTTCTCAAGGCTTTGAAGTAATGTAACATGTGATGGCCAGGTTTTAGTTCCAGATGAAGTCATGCTTATACTCTGTATCCTGTCCATGCATCAGAGGTGCACAATGAGGAGTAATTAGATGCAAACAAAGTTGCCGGATGGGCAGTGGAAATGGGAGTTTCAATTATTTTTTAACAACCTGTTTACTGATTCTCTGGTGTTTAGTATTTTTCGGGTTTATGAGGTTCCTCATTGATGGCTTCAGGCAAGAAACTCAGAAAATTGATGGAGGGGATCCAAGAGGCCCTGATACATGGGCAATATTCTTTCACTCCAGAGTGTGAATACAACCTCTGAGTTTTAGAGTTTTAAACACAGGTGCAGGGCTTTCTGCTTGTTTGAGCGAGGGAAGTATCCTATTTGGAAAAAAAATAATAATGTGGTTCTCATTTGAGTGAGAGTTCTTGGCTTGACGTGGTCGTGAATCTCACTCAAAACACACAGAAAATTGCTATTAAGTCACAGCATAGCCCACTCAGTGTTGGAGAAAAGGTGTTAAGTCATGTGAATGTTTTGTCTATCAGCTTAGATGGGAGTGGATTTTATACTTAAAGAATGCAAATTTCATCCTCACAAGAAAAAATGCACCATATTTAAAAAAGAATAATGATTATTTAATGTGGAAGATTGGTATATACATACATTATTATTCCTAGCAATAATACATATATTATTTGAAATGTGCATTTAATTCTCCTTGAAGAAATTTATAATACTTTACATAGCTCTCTCTGTTGGTATTTGCTGCCCTAGTAAATTTGCCTGGTTACTTAGAGATATTATTATTTCTATTTTACACATGGCAAATGAAGGGATTGAGTAAGCTTTTCGGTATTATACTATACCTCGGAGTCATGGCACATGTAAAAAATATAATCCAAGCTATTTGCTTTCCAAATGAATGTTAGTGTGAATAAATAAAACACACAGAACTAATGTTTTCTTTTGGCAGCATCAATAAAAGTATTTTCTCTTTGTTAGTTGTGAAATATGTTAGTAGGCAAATTTGAGTTCTTAAGAAACAGATCACCCAGTTTTTAGATGATATAGGCCTTTTCTTTTACAGTTGATTTTGTTTCTCCATTATGTAGATCTGAGGGTATTTTGTGACATCTTAGCATGCCCACTGGATAGTTGAAGGCATCCAGACTACAGAGTGTGCTAGCTAAGCCTCATGGTGCTTATTTCTGATTTCTGGCAGGGGACGCTTTCTTCACTTCTAGTGAGCATGGAGTCAGAAATTAACTACATAACCCTGGGTCCAGACCTTTTCTCCAATGTTGGCTCTTGTATGTTTCACTGTCAATCAAGAAGAAAACCATGACATGGTTTGTTTCCCAGTACTCTATTTTTTAAAGTAAATCCATCTCTTAATCCTGCTTTGGAGTTCCCCCTCTCTCCACACATATGCTTTCTCCTTTAGTCAATAATTCGTTTTATTGGTTACAGTGTGACTACACTATTTCAGGCCTTTCCACAGCCGAGCACAGCTGCTCATGTTGGCTATTGATTCCATATGTTAGCTCAAAATTGTATAACAATCTCTTCTAATAGTTGCCTTTGGCTTTTCCTTTCCCCACTCAGAAAGGCACCCTCTGCCCCTGGCTTGGCACGCCAATAACTAGAAAAGGATCCTAATTATTTCAACCACTCATCACCAAAAAGCACAAATAGTTGTCACGTGTTTGAACAGCTAACCATGGTTTTGGTTTATGCGGCTTCATGCTGCTCTATGGAAAACACTTTAAGAAACCAATGCTGAATTTGCTGGTAGGAAGAAAATGTTGCTCCTTTGGAAGGTTTAGCAACCACTAACTCCAAGGAAATTTCCTTGTTAAATTATTGTGTGATTATGTAAGCTTATCTCCAAGTTATCATTATATCCCACCGCCCCTCTTTTGTTCTCTCTTTTAATCTCGTTTATTTATAACTGTGAATGGAATATTTAGCTGTACATGAAGCATAACATTTTTCCCAGGGAAAACATTTGGATCGCACCTAGTAGACTTCATCTCTGAAAGTTTTATGGAAGCTACAAGTTGTTGCATGTGCTGAAAAACTCAATTCCTAAGGAGTGGATGCTTTACCTGAGAATCTCTGGGTGTGTGAGTGATTCAGAAGCTCATAATCTGGATCACAAAGAGCCTTCATAATGTCTCCTTCTAGTGCTTTAATAGCTTTTGTGTCATAGTGAGAAACAAAACCAGTTATCGTGGCCAGGTGTGGTGGCTCACGCTTGTAACCCCAGCACTTTGGGAGGCCGAGGTGGGTGGATCAACTGAGATCGGGAGTTTGAGACCAGCCTGGCCAACATGGTGAAACCCTGTCTGTACTAAAAATACAAAAGTTAGCTGAGTGTGGTGGTGGGTGCCTGTAATCCCAGCTATTCGGGAGGCTGAGGGAGGAGAATCACTTGAACCCAGGAGGCAGAGGTTGCAGTGAGCCGACATCATGCCACTGCACTACAGCCTGGGTGACAGAGTGAGACTGTTTCAAAACCAAAACCAAAAACAAAAACAAAAACAGTTATCCTCTTTATGGCTGAAAGAAGAAGGCACACAGTCTAGGCAGGGTCAGGAGGATCTACTCATCAGGCATAGAGAAGAAAGTTCTGATCTCACATAACAGCCCTTTGGAATTGATCTCAATGACCAAAACATACACAATTTTCAGGTTCTGAATCAACCAGCTGGAAGGGATGGAGCGTAAGTTGAATATAGTTTTGCAAGCTAACTTGAGAATTGGGCAAGAGGTCAAGAAGGTTTTAGCCCTAAATCTCTTAATTTTAGCTTTCTTCCACCTCTCCCTCCCTCTGGTAATGGATCTAAGTCCTGTAGACCTTTCCTTTGCCACACTCATTGCCTCCTCTCACATATAGATCTGTTTTGTCTCATTTTTAGATTACTGAAACCTTTTCTCCACATTCTCTATTTATAGTCTCCATTCTCTTTGGTAAATCTCGGTGGTGAGTGGTCAAACTGATTCTGCCAAAAAAAATAAAAAATAAATTCAAACTTTTACACTGGTGGTCACAGAACACTAATAAACTAGTAAACTGGGTTGTTTTGGTAAAACTAGTAAACTGGTTTTTTCTTTGAGCTTTGTGTGTGTGTGTATGTGTGCATGTGGGGTGTGTGTGTGTGTGTGTGTGTGTGTGTGTGTGTGTAAGAGAGGAGAGAGATGGAGGTAGTTATAAGGTTAAATATATCACCCTGAATAGCCTGTGTGAAGCGTAAAATGTCTGTAAGTCTCACATTTGATCTGATTCATGCTAAATAGGATAATGTTTAACTTCCCAAGTCTCTGAGCAAAATGAAGACTACCCAAAATAGTTCCATGTTTACCCTGTAGCTGCACAGACTGTTTCCCCCCATCCACGCTGTCTCCTCTCCTCTCCTTCCCTGAACAAATTGCACAGACAGAGCTTGAAAGCAAATCAAAGCTCTATGCAAGTTGGCCAAGGGAAACTCGGATCCACCCAATTGTTTTACTTACAGTCACTTGACCATTCTATACAAATCTTTCCTCCTATCTCTGCTCTAAGGTTCCATTACTCTGCTCTAAGGTTTGCTGCTATTATCCATTTAAAAATAGACTATCCTAATTACTAAATAAGATGTTTTCTGACCTTCGCTGTTTGTTTTCATGAGAACATTGACCAAACATGACCCAGCACTGTTAAGTAGACCAGAGTATGTGAATTCCTGAGGCATCACACAAATTCTCAGCTGTGTGAAGCACTTAAATTCCCAAAGACTAATGGGGATTCAATAATGAACATACATATTGTTCTAAATTCTTATTCTCATAACCAGGCCCTTCCACTGCTCTCCCCTGTGTTGCTATAGCTCATTTCTAAACTTCTAGTGCTCTCTGTATTTTTCTTTGTCTTTCTCATTAAGCATGAAGTGATCAGTTCAATGCTTGGTATATAATAGGTGCTTAATAAAACCACCATGAAATAAATTGAAAGAAGAATAACTGTAGTGATAGCTGTAAGGCTGCATTTAAAAGCTACAGAATGTTTCAAAATCAGAGTATGCCCAAGATCCACCTGTTTTTGGAGTTGTGAAATTTGAAATTCTCTCTGTGAGGAAATTTGATGATTCAATGAGAAGGAAGGCTATTGTTGATGGGGCCAACATACATATGTTAGATAGCTAGCTGTATGCATGATACATGTGTCAGGCTTCCACAAGTAGAAAATAATCAAAGGTTTTTTGTAAGATTTTTAGGAAAATAAACTATTGGGATATATTTTCCTAAAGGTATGTTCAGTTAAAAAATACTACATTCAACCTTCCTAATCCATTATAGTCACTTCCAAAATATAATTTGTTTTGATTTTATACAGGTTTTTCCATAAGTAAGATAATTAAGGATTCTGCCTTTTCAATTTCAGAGAAATTTGAATTAAGCATTTTATGAGACCATGTGGGTACAGTTTGAATCTACTAAAGAAGGAAATTGAGCATTAAGCATAGCACCTTGCTCTTGCTCCACCGTACCTTCTAAGGGCTCGCGTGCAAAGAATACCTGTGATCCAGTGCCAGCTTTCCTCACCGCTTTGCATAGCCAGCTTACATTAACTTGAAAGAGAGTTCCAGGTGCATTCAAGTTCTGCTGAAGAAATGGAAATTTGGAAGCTCTATTATAGCTTAGGCCATTTTCAAATCATGGGAGTAAGAGACGGAGTAATGTCATTAGATTTTATTTTTTCTCCCTTTTTATCACTACTGTTTTTAGGACAGATAGAAAACTGAACCAGCACCTAAGTGTGTATAGACATAGGTATAAGGATTGTTTCTGTGTGGCAAAACAATATGGACTTTCATTTCTTCACCAACACAGGCCTCAGTAGGATTTTAAAAATAAATGTTAACATAGGTGTAAAACTTTAGCGATTTGGCTCCCAGGTAACAGGAATCCTTTGGGATTAAGGAGTAGAAAACCATTCTAACATGTAAAATAGAGAACTTATTGGAATTATATAGGGATAGCTCACAGAACCTGAGGATCAAAAGTAGAGCCAGGTAGAAGCTGGCATCTCTGCTTTCTTTCTTAATGTATATTCCACTCCCTTTTCTTTCTCCACTAAGGACTTGTTTTCTCTGATATGTTCATACAGAACATTAATATGGCTGACATGGCACCAATTTTACTAGGCTTCTTAGTTCAAGGGAGCAGAAAGAACCCCTAGTGTTTCTGTCTCCAAACCAACCTTACATCATAACCCAGTGTAATGCCTACATGACCTAGGTGAATTTTTACACCACCTTAACTTTGCTTATCTCTAGGAAACCGGATGCCTGAGTCAAAATTTCCCCCTGTGACCAAACTGGCTAAGGCTGGTGGTATACAATGACAGCTCACATGACCTCATAAGATCCTCTAACTTCCTTATAATCTAAATTTCAATGCTAAATGATGCTCCCACCAATGCCATGACAATTGACAATCACCATGACAATGACCAGAAGAAACCACCAAAGGACAAAAATTCTAGTTTTGAGAGGTTCTCCACCCATTTCCAGAAAAGACATGAATATTTCTCCCCTTGCTTTTAATGCCCAACCCCTTCATTAAAGATGTCCTATATCTGTGGCTTCCCAGCTCTACTGAGTTGAGAAGTTGATCTGTGAACCAGCTCTTGCTTCTCAGTTCCATGGCCATTGAATAAAGCCTGCACTATTTGACTCTTGCTTTCATTTTTATGTATTGGCTTTGTGGCACTGAACAAGTAAAGACCCCATTTTGGAGGAGACCAGCTTCTTCAGTAATAGTATCTCTGGGCGATATGACTTTATTGGTCTACCTCAAGGTTCAGATGAAGTATTCAACGCTTGTCAAACAAGGGCTGAGCAGGGCCATGTGGTACAGTTAGAGCAGCAGGAGCTCTTTCTTTTCTTTCTTTTTTTTTTGAGACGGAGTTTCACTCTTGTCATCCAGGCTGGAGTGCAGTGGCATGATCTTGGCTCATTGCAACCTCTGCCTCCCAGGTTCAAGTGATTCTCCTGCCTCAGCCTCCCAAGTAGATGGGATTACAGGCACTTGCCACCATGCCCAGCTAAGTTTTGTATTTTTAGTAGAGACGGGGTTTCACCATGTTGACCAGGCTGGTCTCAAACTCCTGACCTCAGATGATCCACCCGCCTTGGCCTCCCAAACTGTTGAGATTACAGGTGTTAGCCACTGCACCTGGCTGAGCTTTTTCTTTTAAACATTGTGGATGCCTATTCCACAAGGCAACCAGTGCCATTAAGTAAATTGCTCGTTGCCTAATCAGGAATGCTGTAAGTATGAACTGAGGTCCACTAGGGTACTCAGGAGATGTCCCTCACTCCTCATTCAGGCCTTTCTCTGTCTCTTGTCTTTTCTGTGTTTCAGTATTCCTGTGTGCTGATGTCTTCGTGTTTCCAACTGTCCTTCAAATTTAGCTCTCAACTTCTCTCCCTTTTCTTTGTCAAGGGAAATAGTCCTATGATAGATCAGTGATTCTCATACTTGAGCCTGCATCAGAACCCCCTGGAGAACCAGTGAAAACACAGATTACTGGGCCAACCCCCAGAGTATCCAACTAGGTAGGTCTGGAGTAGGACCTGAGAAATGCCATTTCTAACATATTCCCAGGTATCATGGACTGAATTTCTATCCTTCTCCCCCAATTTATATGCTGATGCCATAACCCACTATATTTGGAGATAGGATCTTTGAAGAGATAATTAAAGTTAAATGAGGTCATGAGGATAGGCTTATAAAAAGAGGAGATGAGGACACAGGGAGAAGACGCCCATCTGCAAGCCAAGAAGAGAGGCCTCAGGAGGCCTGCTGACACCTTGATCTTAGACATTTTAGCCTTTATAACTGTGAGAAATACATTTCTGTTTTTTAAGGCACCCAGTTTATGGTATTTTGTCATGGCAGCCCTGGGAGCTAATACACCAGGTGATACTGATGCTGCCGCTGGTCTGGGGACCAAACATTTACAACCACTGGGTTAGAGGCTGGAGTGCAGTTACTTCGATTTATTCTAATCATCAAATCATTAAGGTTTTACCCCACTTGTGTCCTAATTTGTCAGGTTTATCATTGACAACTCTGAGTCGCAAAACTACTGTAATATAATCAGTCTACCAGCAAGCATAAGACATGTTTCCAATCTTCAAGCAATCTCCCTAGAATAGTAGGGGAATAGGTGTCTGTAGCTGATGGGGCTATTTCTTGTGTTGTGTTGGGCAAGTCAGTTCTTTTGATCTGTAAGCAAGAATGATAACTATCATATTGTGTCCAGAATTGGTGGGTTCCTGGTCTCACTGACTAAAAGAATGATGCCGCGGACCCTCGCAGAGAGTGTTACAGTTCTTAAAGGTGGCGTGTCCAGAGTTCGTTCCTTCTGATGTTCGGATGTGTTCAGAGTTTCTTCCTTGTGGTGGGTTCGTGGTCTCGCTGGCTCAGGAGTGAAGCTGCAGACCTTCGCAGTGAGTGTTACAGCTCTTAAGGCGGCGCATCTGTAGTTGTTCGTTTTTACCAGTGGGCTCGTGTTCTCGCTGGCTTCAGGAGAGAAACTGCAGACGTTTGCGGTTGAGTGTCACAGCTCATAAAAGCGGTGTGGGCCCAAAGAGTGAGTGGTAGCAAGATTTATTGCAAAGAGCAAAAGAAGAAAGCTTCCACCGTGTGGAAGGGGACCCCAGCGGATTGCCACTGCTGGCTGCGGCAGCCTGCTTTTATTCTCTTATCTGGCCCCACCCACGTCCTGCTGATTGGTAGAGCCCAGTGGTCTGTTTTGACAGGGTGCTGATTGGTGCGTTTACAATCCCTGAGCTAGACAAAAAGGTTCTCCACGTCCCCACTAGATTAACTAGAACAGAATGTCCACACAAAGGTTCTCCAAGGCCCTGCCAGAGTAGCTAGATACAGAGTGTCGATTGGTGCATTCAGAAACCCTGAGCTAGACACAGGATGCTGATTGGTGTGTTTACAAACCTTGAGCTAGATACAGAGTGCCGATTGGTGTATCTACAATCCCTGAGCTAGACATAAGCGTTCTCCATGTCCCCACCAGACTCAGGAGCTCAGCTGGCTTCACCTAGTGGATCCCACACCGGGGCTGCAGGTGGAGCTGCCTGCCAGTCCCGGTGCCGTGCGCCTGCACTTTTCAGCCCTTAGGTGGCGGACGGGACTGGGCGCTGTGGAGCAGGGGGTGGCACTCGTCGGGGAGGCTCGGGCCACACAGGAGCCCATGGAGGGGGTGGGAAGCTCAGGCATGGCGGGCTGCAGGTCCCGAGCCCTGCCCCGCGGGAAGGCAGCTAAGGCCCAGCGAGAAATTGAGTGCAGCGCCGGTGGGCTGGCACTGCTGGGGGACCCAGTACACCCTCCGCAGCCGCTGGCCCGGGTGCTGAGCCCCTCATTGCCTGGGGCCAGCACGGCAGGCCGCAGCTCTGAGTGGGGGGCCCGCCAAGCCCACGCCCACCCGGAACTCCAGCTGGTCCACAAGCGCCCTGCGCAGCCCCGGTTCCCAGTTCCCGCTGGCGCCTCTCCCTCCACACCTCCCTGCAAGCTGAGGGAGCCGGCTCTGGCCTTGGCCAGCCCGGAAAGGGGCTCCCACAGTGCAGCGGTGGGCTGAAGGGCTCCTCAAGTGCCACCAAAGTGGGAGCCCAGGCAGAGGAGGTGCTGAGAACGAGCGAGGGCTGTGAGGACTGCCAGCACACTGTCACCTCTCAATATTTACTTCATAGAGCTGTGGTGAGGATTCAAGAAGGTGATTATGTACATACATTTCAAAGTGTTATGAAACATTAGCTATTACAACTTGTTTTCAATGTGTTTGGAACATCTGGTTCTTAGAGTACGGGCCCTATGAATCTTCCCTGCCATGAACAGTCCATGTTCCTGCCTCTCTGGTTCTTCTACCTGAGGGAAATTTCTAACAACTCATTAGTATTTTCCAGAGTTGCTGCAGCCCTGGACTGTTACTATATCCCCCTCTATTCATCTGTCTAGCCCACTGAAGCTTTGATCTTCCTTGGGTTGCCAAATTTATTTGCTATATGCTTATCTTATGTCTCTTCTGGACTACTGCTCTGCATTTTTCTTCTTTGAGCCCTGTTCACATGGCAGCGAGAGCAATCTTTTTATAATACAAATGGGATCATTTTTCTCCTTTTCTCAGTCTTTCAATAGTTTTCCACTGCTCTCAGGCCTACAAGGTCGTGCACAATTTAGGTCTTGCCTATTTCTCCCAACTCATTCTATACCACCCTTCCAGAATCCCCATGACCCGTGTGAGCTTCCTTTCTGTTTCTGGAAGCCAAGCAACCCTTTCCTAACTCAGCAGTTTCTCAGCCTGGAACATTCTTCATCAGGCTTTTGCCATGGCTGACTCATTCCCTACCTTTGGGACTCAGTTCAGCTGTCACTTCCTCAGATGCTTTTTCTATCATACAGTGTTCATTTTCTTTATCGCCTCATATCATCTGTTTTTATTTGTTTTCTCTGTTTACTTATTTACTTTCCAGCTCCCCTGCTAAACCATGAGCTCCCACGAGAATGGCTGTCTGCTTAGAGAGCTCTGTCCCTGGTGCATGGCAACCACTGTGTCCATGTGCAAAATGAATGAAAACATGAGTATTGCTTCTGGGAAGTAACATCTAGATAGCCATCTGGATTATCTCCTTGCTTCTGCTGTATTTTTTCTCTTGTTTAGGAAAACCAGAGCAGTATGTTAAGGCTCATTTTTTTTTTTTTTGTATTGCTTTTAATGTACTGCTTTTGTCTGAAGACCCTCCTGAATTCTCTTTCTCTCTGAACTGACCTGTCAAACCCAACCTCCCACAGATTTTTGGTCTGTCAGGATCAGGGTTAAGCACTGACTTTGAGGTTAATAACTCTTTGACCTCGGGCTGGCCATACAACTTCTGTAAGCCTTAGTTTCTTTCTCCTTGAGAGTAAAGACTCCTAAGATATAGTGAGGTTTCAATGAGGGTGACAGATGCAGTCCTTAGCATGCTGCTGCCAAATATGCAGTAAGGGCTCAATGGATATTAGCTACACACTTAGCCTCACATCTGCTCATCACTGTGTCTTCTTACCATTCAGGTGTCCAGTCCACTGTTCCCCTGACGCTCCTCATTCACATCTTTGCTGTTGCATGGGACCATGTCGTTCTTCCCAAGGTAGAAAAACTTCTCTGTGTTTTTCTAAATTCTACCCATCCCTGATCACCTAGTTTAAAATTCTATCTCCGACCGGGCGCGGTGGCTCATGCTTGTAATCCCAGCACTTTGGGAGGCTGAGGCGGGCGGATCACGAGGTCAGGAGATCGAGACCACGGTGAAACTCCGTCTCTACTAAAAACACAGAAAATTAGCCAGGTGTGGTGGCGGGCGCCTGTAGTCCCAGCTACTCGGAGAGGCTGAGGCAGGAGAATGGCGTGAACCCGGGAGGCAGAGCTTGCAGTGAGCCAAGATCGTGCCACTGCACTCTGGCCTGGGTGACAGAGCGAGACTCCATCTCAAAAAAAAAAAAAAAAAAAAAAAAAAAAAAATTCTATCTCCAATCAGAAGCCCAGCCTGGGTCCACAGCAGTTCACCCTGCTAACTAAAGGCCAGTAACTATGTTTGTCAGTGAAAAAAGCAGAAAGAGCTTTAAGAGACACTGATTTTTTACCTTGTTCTAGGCCGAATGTGAGAAGATACTTCCATTAGTTGCCTTGTATTGCCTCAGTTAATCTTCACAGTAATCCTATCTTATAGAGTCCATTCTCCCCGTTTCCAAATGAGAAAATTGTGGCGTAGGAGAAGTAGTGAGACCTAGCAGGTTTTCTATACCAGATTTCTCCAATAATTACAAGGAAATTTATTGCCTATTTGTAAAGTTATTCTGATTTAAAACAATCAAGCAAACAAAAATCTAGTTTAATAGAGAGCCAAAAAGGTCATGTGAGATAATGAACATCAAAATGCATAGAACCCTACTGCACCACGTAGTGGTTACTCAGTACGTGTTTCTGAATCTGATTCTGATAAATATAAGTCTTGTCTTTGAAAAATTAACTATCAGGGAAAGAAAGGGTCAGTAAGTTTTCTCTATGGTGAGCCCATCTTTTCCTTATTTACTTGTTCTGTATTAAACAGCTCCTAGGTGACTGGGCCTGTGCTAAGTGCTCAGTTCCTACCCTTAATTAAAGACAGGCATGCAAGGCTATAATTGTACTCAAATTCCTCTTGCGGCCACACCAGAGGTCTCTCCACTGGGAAGAACTTTAAATAGCCAATCTCTAATAAGCACAAGGGAGCCACATCATAGGAAAAGATGTGAAAAGACAATGGCATTTTCCACTTCTTTACAACACCAGCAAGAGGAAATGGCTGAGCAGTGCATCTTGCTCAAGAAAATGTTCCTTCAACTTTGATATCACTGTCAATTGAAAAATATGACTACAGATTTCTTCCACCCTAGAATCCACTCCCTTTTGTGGTATGTCTTTGCTGCTTCATTAAGTGGTGAGGTTGCTGTCCCACTTCTTGAATGTGGGATGGCTTTCTGATGGCTTTGGCAGATAGAATATGACAGAAGTGGGGACGAGGGCTCACGCCTATAACCCAAGCACTTTGGGAGGCTGAGGTGGGTGGATCACTTGAGGTCAGGAGTTTGAGACCAGCCTGACCAATATGGTGAAACCCTATCTCTTCTAAAAATACAAAAATTTGCCAGGCATGGTGGCTCAAGCCTGTAATCCCAGCTACTTGTAAGGCTGAGGCAGAAGAATTGTTTGAATGCGGAAGGCAGAGGTTTCAGTGAGCCAAGATCATGCCATTGCACTCCAGCCTGGGCAACAGGAGCAAAACTCTGTCTCAAAAAAAACAAAACAAAAAAGACAGAAGTGTCATGGCACAACTTCCATGTCCAGACCCGAGACTTAGAATGAACTTAGAAAGCCTGTGGCTTTCAACTCTTTAATCTCTTAGGCTGCCACTCTGAATGCCACCATGTAAGGAAGCCAGTCCAGTCTATCAGGGGAAAAGGCGCCATGTGGGTAGAAACCAAACCAAAATGCCACAGCCAAAGGCTGGCACCAAGGCCAGGCATGTGACCAAGGCATCTTGAACCTCCCAGCCTCAAGCTACTGTACGTAGCCACATGAGTGAGCACAAGCGGTATCAGCAAAGGGATTGCCCAGCAAACCCACAGAATGCTGAGAAAAAATAAATGATGGTTGTCGTAAGCCACCACGTTTCGGAGTGGTTTGTTACAAAAGCCGTCGTTAACCGCTACTAATATCCTCACACTTACTTAAAGCTGTCACTCTGAAATCAATCTAGTCTGGCACAAAAACCCACATCTTTAGGATCCTAGTTGGCGATGGCCATTTTGGTAAGAAAAATGGCCAAGAATCAAAGATGGATGGTGTGTGTGTGTGCGCGCACGCACAGGCATCGCACACGTGCACTTGGACATATATGTGACAGTGGGTGACTATGCTGAAATTAGGGGAATGTGAAACAGAATTTAGAAAGCTCAGATGAATTTTTGTGGGGTAACAATGATTATGATCTATTCTTCCTTTCCATGGAAGTTAAATAGACTTTGATGGGGACATCCAACATTCCAATCTGTTTTTGTACCTGCCAATGGTCTAGGCCCCATTTATTAAATGCAAAATAACAGCCAAATAGACGAAGACTTCTAAAACATGGACCAGGGCAGAATTCACTTTTTTAAAAAGGTGAAGTCCATTTGCACTCCTCATTTAGCTGAATGAGAATGAGTCATTTGCTTAATGGATAATTTTAACTTGATTTCCAATAAGTAGATTAAGTAATTGAAGAAAGTCAAGGCATGGAGAAATATTTGTTGAAGCACTTGGAAACAAAATCAGAGCCAGGTCTGTCAGCAACTTATGATGGAAAATTCCAATTAGTCAACCTATCAATACGGCTTCATTATTAAGCAACATTCTAATGGCTTGGCTTCAGTGCTGACATGTTGCAGGCATTTGCAATGTTACACCAAGGTTGCAGGCTACCCTGATAGGCCTCATGCTGTTAGTCCACTTTGTTAAATAGAAGTTGATTTTATATTTAGCTGTGCATGGAGTGCACAGATGAAACAAATCACTTCTATAGGCTCAACAAGATGAATAGTTGCTGTTGAAAGCTAGCAAGGAGCTGGATGCAAGATTAATATGCAGTCCCAAGTTCCACTTCCTACAATTTTTATTGATTGCATGAAAAAGTACTAAAATTCATGATTTCTTAGGTGAGTTAGATTGAAACTCTTGCATAGCTATAGTAGATGTAATTTCTCTGAAATGTACCATTTGTCTACGAATAGAGCTTTTCATCTGGGACCACGTGCAATGAATTCTATGATGAGTGCAAAGCCTTCCTGATGGCACTCTTTGCCACAAACATACCCTGGTTCCCAGACTAGCTTCTTTGCCCTCTTTGGTCTTTGTCAAATTGCCTCCTTGGGAGAATTTTATAAATGTCCTATCCTGCTGTGGTTCAAATACCGGGACTTATTTGGTGTTTGTTTTTCCATTCCCCCAAACCACAAAAGATTGAATGTTGATGTATTTTAGCATTAAGATCTTTCTACTAACATCTGAATGGCATGCCAACTAATTTGACACAGAATTCCATTGTCTTTCAGTAGGTTTCAGGAAGAGAGAAAGCCGATTAAAGCCTGCCATTACTTATTTTACTTTTAGAGTTTGGAACCTAGATTTTGGCAGAATGAGAGCGAGGACTCGATGAGGTTTTGTTCAGGGCATCATTCCAGTTCTATTACCATTCAATAATCTTTGGAAAAGATGTGTATATACTTGCAATAGTACACTTGGGTGTTTTTTTTCCTTTCTATTGAAATCCACTCTTTTAGAAAATTCTTGAAGTCAGTTACAATACTAAAATATTAATTTGATGAAGTTTGTGGTTGATTTCTGTGCTAGAACCTGTATTCTTTCCCATGAGATGGTCACAATGACAGAACATAAGCAAGAAGGATATTGGGAGATTTATCATTCCTCATCTTTTAAAAAAAAATTGATGTTTGATATTTATCAAAGCTTTGCTGCATCAGTAAAGGCTCAAGTTTATTCATATATATTGATCCCCTTGGTTGTTCAGCTAAATAAAGTTTTGAACAAATTTGGAATACAAATCTTCAAAAATGCCTGTTCACCTGCAGCATGAAACTTGAAGCTCATCCCTTTGGCTCAAAGTCCAGCTGAATTACGTACTTTTCCTGAAGTTTTACCTTTGACTATCTAATTGTCTTACTGTAAGACTTCACTTCCAGAAAACGTCGAGGTATAGGACTCTACTGTGCCCTACGTACAGTTATGTTTTATTTTATGATAGTATTTTTAAGCCTTGTTATTTTATAACACAATTTATGTTTTGTAGAGGCCTAGATATCAATGCAAATTTCAAAGCAAGTGATCATGAGTCCTGATAAGGAGATAATATGCTTTGAAATAGTAAGAAATGAGACTATTTTAAGAATGAGTGATGGCGCTCTGGCATTCCTTCTCCCCTGTGCCCTTGGAAGGTATTTAGTGCTACCCAGAATGTGAGTCAGAGAAGGTACAGATAGGAAGAACTGTTCTCACACCACAGGAGAAATAACAGCTCAATGGCCTAGCTACTCAGAGCAGTGTGGCACTGCTGCTCCAGAAGTCTGGCTTCATCAGCAGTGATGCATGGCCCTGAGCTCTGAACAGGAAACATGGTTGATCTATGCTGAAGGCTTGGTTGATCTCTTGAATAAACTGAGAGATGATGGAATGGTGCACAGTGAATCTCCTCTGAAGACTGAACATCTTCCTTGGACCATGACCAGTGAACATACTGGAACAGAGACGCTTCTGACACCATTTTCCATCCCAATCCCTGTTCTCCCATAGTTTTCTGGTCTTAGGGTTACAGCTTGAAGTGAGTACCTTCCATTGTAGCACTCTGATTTCTAAAAGTATTAAAGCCAATTTTCTGACTCATCTGTATTCCAAGTCTAAATATTTACTTTATTTAGTTGGATTAATAGCCCCGTAGTTTCTTATTAGTGAAACTTATTTAAATATGATAATGAACTAGTATTTCTTGAACTTATTTAAATATGATAATGAACTAGTATTTCTTGGGGTAATTTCTGATGCTGGATATGTGAACACATAATATGCTCTCTTTAGTGGGATCCTATATGAGGACAGTAATTGTAGTTCAGCAGGACGTAGCTGAAAACATCTGGCTCCGCTCCACTCTTTACGTTGAATTTTACTTCAAAATTAAATTACATTTTGGGAAGATTTCCATTCGTTCATATACAGGTTTGAAAATTGTTGGAAAGCATAAAAATCATTTAAAAGATTGCCCTATTTCCCATATTGTCTCAAGTGTGTATTACTGTTCAGTTTTAAATTATTGTTTAAATGGATCGCTGTTTTTATATGGCTGAAAAGCAAATCATGTTAGTTTGGGCATACATTTATAGCAATGAAAAGGCACTTGAATACACATCATAGGTGTACTTTTGTTGCAGATATAGAACACAAATATAAAATGCACAAGTTAAATCTGCCCCAGGATAATTCTAATTGTCCCATAATACATTTATACACAAATATGACATTGAATGCTCTCTACTGGCAGGGCCATGTTGATGTTCTATTAACAACATGTTAATTTGTTATTTCACTAAACTAAGGTTACAGCTTTTAGTTGCTTATCCATTCATATGCTGTATTAATTGCATGGCACAATAGATAAACATGTTTGAGCAGTACGTTAGTTATAGAGAGATGCCTGATGGATTGTGGACCTGTTATGACATCAAAAATATAGGCAAATAGAAAACATTCAATTGAAAACCTCTTGATGTATGAGTTTTATGTTATATCCTATGAAAGGAGAATCTTCTACAAATAAAACTGCCTTATAACCCACTCTTTCCCATGTTTCTTCTTTCTGCAACATTGAAATGATGGAAATCATGACAGAAAATGAAAGATAAATGCGAGCACTTGTAAATACTGTGATATCACCTTATCATTGTCTGGTGCTAATGACTTGTTGTTGGGCAAATCTGTTCTACTCTGCCTGTGGGTTGGAGGACCGTGGTATGAAGAGTGCAGCTTTGAACTGCAGCCTGATGACCAGAAACACACACGCACACACACACAAGCACCGCAAACACACACAGAAAGAGAGAGCAAGGGAGAGACATCAAGCCTGAGCCCTTCTGCTACATAAAATTTAGCAGCCGTTAAACAAATAATTGCTTTATTTTGGAAGCTTTTCTAATTAAACATTAGTCACATACTCTCCCTTGACCCCTGCTTTCTGTGTTAAAAATCACCATCCTAAAAAGCTTACTTTATGCATTGCATAATTACAGAAAGTTTCCAGAAGAATGCAGTGTTTTATTGTATGGTTTGGTTTTTGAAAAGGAAATTGTGTGTGTGTGTGTGTGTGTGTGTGTGTATGCACACATTTATGTAAGTGTGAAGATACATGATTGTATTTCACAAAATTTTGCAGCCATATTCCAAAAAGCATGAGGGAAATGAGAGAACATGGGTGATGCTTGGGAAACCAGGCTGGAGAAAGGAAAACAATAGGTACAAATTTCTACCAGTTTCCTCAGGCATCCATAGCAGCTGCTTAATGATACATGTATCATTATATCCTGAAGTAGTTGCAGGGCAGAACAGACTTGATTACACTACAGACAATTGTTTCACAATAATTCTGGGCCATTTTTCATTAGCTGTCTCCCCTCACAGCAAAATAAGAGGTAATTTTTTTAAGGAACATAACAAAACAAAACTAAACAAAACACCCTATACCACAGTAAGGTTGTCCAGCGGTTAAAGATTTTTAATAATTCATCATGCGAAACATTTTAGGTGAAATGCTAAATTTCTCAACTATGACAACAAATGATGAGTGGAAAAAAACAGAACTTGAATTGATAAAAACAATAGGATAAATAAAAGAAATTGTATGCTCACTTTTCATGATTGCACTATACATTTTTTTTATTACCTTGCTTTGTGTGACAGGTTTTGTCACTAGTAGGGGGAATCAAAAAGGTTAGTTTTGAACCAATTGATTAAGAAGCTGATTTCTTTTTAACAGATACGTGGCAAACTATCTCTTGGTAATCATTTACTTATGTTCGCTTATCTGCTGCATGGTATCATGTCACAGCCCCCTTTCAGGTTTTCTTTCTAAGGATGATGGAGGGTTCTAGTGAATTGCATGGCTTTCAAAGGGCAGCATTAGCTGCTTCAGGACTCTGCCTTCCCTTGTATTGATAATGAAAATAAGAAGTAATGGTCATTAGGAGCTATGTCTCAAACTACTGTTCTAAGAATTTGATATGAATTCACATATATAATCATCGCAACTACACCTATGAGGGAGGTACCAGTATTAGTCCTATGTAACAGACATTAGTCAGGAGCTCTCCATGCATCTGTGCATGGCTCCTTGGACAGCCTGCAGAGGACCTTGGCGCCCTTCTCAGAGCCCCACCTTAAAAGTATAAAATAAAATACATGAGAATACAAAGGAAATCAATTACGTTGAAATAGTTAAGAAAAGATGTATTTGTATGTACACATCTTCATTAATGCACTCAATAAGAATATCTGTGAGGGGACTCTGATAACAAGTATAATCTCAAAGTGGTCATGGGCATTGGTGATCTTTTCAGATAGCTTCAACACCTCCAATAGGACAGGCTCCTTGTGACTTCTACTGGTGAGAAAGTCACAATATTGCTAACACTACTGTGACTTGTTGCCTGCCCTCATAATCGGTGGAAATTTCAAAAATTAGAGAATATAAAGAGGCACTCTTTTTTTTCTATGTAAGTTCTTCGCCCTACCCTGCAACTTCAAGCTCAATTCATCTTTTTTGATATGAAGAGAAAGTAAATTAAACAACAGATTTATTCAAATGGCATGATAAGAAGAATGATGGATGAAGCTGGAGGCCATTATCCTTAGCAAATTAACACAGGAACAGAATACCAAATACTGCACGTTCCCACTTATAAGTGGGAGCTAAACAATGCGGACACATGGACACACCGTGGGGAACACCACACACTGGGGCTTGTTGGAGGATGGAGGGTGGGAGGAGGGAGAGGATCAGGAGAAATAACCAATGGGTACTTGGCTTAATACCTGGGGGTGAGGAAATAATCTGTACAAAAAACCCGCATGACACAAGTTTACCTGTGTAACAAACTTGCACTTGTATCCCTGAACTTAAAATAAAAGTTAAAAAAAAAAGAGTCCAGTAGACAAATTTAGAGAATCTGCGGCCTATTCTCATAAAAATGTCACAACCAGTGTTAAGTATTTTCTACTATGAATGCTTTCAAGTTTTAATCTAAAATGTGATTTTTCTCTCCAGGCATTTTTCTATACTTCATGATTCGTCATTTTAAAAAGTATGACAGTGGGAGAACAAGGAAGCTTGAAGGTCAAAGGTCATAAGGCCAATGTTGACTGACAAGATTTCCATCTGGAATTGGATGCCAATTCCTTAAAAGCTGTCCCTTGCATCTTTCTCTCCAAGCTGCTGACTGGCCAGTGATGTCCTTAGATTCCGACCCCAGAGCTTCCTCCATGCATCCCCTCACCCTTCTCATGGTCTCACCTCATCAGAGCCTTCCCTGACATCTCATTCTTCCGCCATGCTCTGCCTTTCCTGCGTCATTCCTACTGTCTGGAGCACATGTTTTGTGCCTGATGATAATCATCTTGTGCTTTTTGCCTAAAAACTTCACATTTCCTTTGAAGGTATCCATCACATTGTATTTCTTATGCATATTTCTTGTACAAGGCACTTGGAGATTTCTTGCTGAATTTTATCTTGTCCTCTGCAACGACAACCTTGATAGAGAAATGAGGTGTGTGTGAGTGTGTGTGCATGTGTGTGTGTACAAAGTAAATCATTTTTTAATTTGTGGTTTAGTCCTGAAACATAATGCCAGTCTAACCCCCAATATTTAGTTAAAGGTACAAATGTTGTTTCTTTACTCAACTGGAAATGGACAGGCCTAGTTACAAGGATGAGCCGGTATTCCCTGCCCTTAGAGCACTGTCTGCAGGGGCAACAGACATGAAAACAGACAAAAACAGACTGTTACAGCAAACACTAATGTCTGTGAATGTGGAGAGCACAGACACATGCATTTGGCAGAGACAGGGCCATGAAGGATACATATATATACAATTATAAATATATACATTTATATTTTTTAAGTTATATATAAAATTTTCTTAAATGAAATTGCATGTTCAAATGTAAAAAGAAAGGACCAATCAAGGCTTAGCTAGGAAGTGGGAAATTGTGAGTGGTTTTGAAAAAAAAAAAAAAAATGCCCAGTGAAGTGTGGGATAACTGGGAGAGGCTGAAAGAGATGCATTTGCCACCCCTGTAGACAGTGTTCTAAGGGCAAGGAATGCTGTCTCATTCTTGTAACTAGGCCTCCCCATTTCCAGTTGAGTAGAGAAACAACTTTTGTACCTTTAATTAAATATTGGGGGATTAGACTGGCCTAGCCAGATTTTGAAGTGCCTGATATGGGCCACACTAAAGTGTTTGGACTTCCTTTTAAAAAAAACAAAGACCTGGTAAAAACCTTAAATGAGAGACTAAAATCGTCAGGTTTGCTTTATGGAAAAACATCTGCAACTGAATATGCAAGCCTTTCGAAAAGAGTGTCTCAGGTGTATTTCCCCCCATGTTTCAAGTTCTACTTTTCTTTGCCTAATACCCTCCTTTTCCTTTCCCTCCATTTGTGAAGCCAGCAACCTGAACATCACAACGGGGGCAAAGTCATCATCCTGTTCCAGAAGGGCAATTTTACATTGTCCTTGCTGTTGAGCCCACCGCCTTTTCACACTATGAATTACGGCCCACAGTTGGGTCAGCAGCTGTGGGCTGAACAGCCACCTCTGTCTATTTCACATAGCCTGATGCTGTTTGAGAAACCTTTAAAGTTTGGCTAATGGAATTCAGGAGAGGAGAAGCTTCCCTTTGAATGGAATATGGAGTAACTCAAGAGACCTGAGTCGATTTCAACATTCCCAAATCAAGTTCTGGAATTAATTCTTCACCAAAAAAAACAAAAAACTAAGAGATAAATCTTTGTTCCAAGGAATTGAACAGGAAAAGTATCTCAGGAAGGCAATTCTTAAAGGTTTTAATATGAAGAGCCAATCTGTAGAGAACAGGGAAACTAAGCCAGAGAATTTGGAATGTCAGAGATGGTGTGATAAGACAAACATCCTTCCTAACTTTATTCATTTAGGACATCTTTGCCTGCATGCTTCAGATGCTCAGAGTCTTATTTCTTTCAAAAAAGAATGAAAAATTATTGAAACAATTTCAAGTAAACCAAATAATTGTTCAGAATACTGAAGTAGATACACTAGAGATGTAGAATAAGAACATTAGCATTAATTTGCCCTCAATTTAACTCAAAATATTGTCAATATCAGTTATCCTTCCGCTTGGATTTTTACAGTACACAACAAATGAGCAGGAGAATGAGACAACCAGAGTGGGAAGTCTGTCTGCTTTAGTGGTAATGCAGCCCACGTTTAGGGCTCTGGGGGCCATTCTCTCCTCCATGAGAGTTCTTCCTCCTCCTCGTGAAAGTGGACTCAGCCCTGGGAAGGTTGGTCAGGCAGCCAAAACACCAAAGGATCCTCACTTTTTGGAATTCTATGTCATTGTAGTAAATTTAGAAGCCCTAATATGGGAAATAGGAATCCCAACAGCAAGCAAAGAATGAACAGAAGTAGAGAGAAGCAATAAAATTCCACTGTCTGAAAGTACCTACTAGCAAGCCTCAGAGAAAGGACCAAAGTCCTTGACTAAGAAGCAAGGTGTGGGAAGTTAGGGAGAAGTCTGAGGAAAACGCCAGGCGTAACACCCTACAACCCTATTGCCAGTCTTAAGAGGATGCTACTCTTTGACCTGCATATGGCATGACGCTATCCCAAATCCACATGTGTCTGGACGTCTGGAATCCAGTAGTGGGATGTCTGGATCTTCACCCACAATAGCCCAAGTTCTTGGTAAGACTCCTGAAGTAAGGGCAGTGTGGATGCTGCACATGGTATCTGAGACAGTTTACAGTTCGCTGGAAAAGGTAAAAGTGAATCTTGTGTCCCTGGGATGGATGGAGGAGGAAGATCATTTTAGGAGGGTGTCATCTTTTACTTAACCCAAACCAAATATTAGGAAAACATGGTTTTAGTGGGCAGCCCCACAAGCTACCACATTTTTTTTTTTTTTTTATTATTATACTTTAGGTTTTAGGGTACATGTGCACAATGTGCAGGTTTGTTACATATGTATCCATGTGCCATGTTGTTTTGCTGCACCCATTAACTCGTCATTTAGCATTAGGTGTATCTCCTAATGCTGTCCCTCCCCCCTCCCCCCACCTCACAACAGTCCCGGGAGTGTGATGCGCCCCTTCCTGTGTCCATGAGTTCTCATTGTTCAATTCCCACCTATGAGTGAGAACATGCGGGGTTTGGTTTTTTGTCCTTGCGATAGTTTACTGAGAATGATGTTTTCCAGTTTCATCCATGTCCCTACAAAGGACACGAACTCATCATTTTTTATGGCTGCATAGTATTCCATGGTGTATATGTGCCACATTTTCTTAATCCAGTCTATCGTTGTTGGACATTTGGGTTGGTTCCAAGTCTTTGCTATTGTGAATAGTGCCGCAATGAACATACGTGTGCATGTGTCTTTATAGCAGCATGATTTATAGTCCTTTGGGTATATACCCAGTAATGGGATGGCTTGGTCAAATGGTATTTCTAATTCTATATCCCTGAGGAATCGCCACACTGACTTCCACAATGGTTGAACTAGTTTACAGTCCCACCAACAGTGTAAAAGTGTTCCTATTTCTCCACATCCTCTCCAGCACCTGTTGTTTCCTGACTTTTTAATGATGGCCATTCTAACTGGTGTGAGATGGTATCTCACTGTGGTTTTGATTTGCATTTCTCTGATGGCCAGTGATGATGAGCATTTCTTCATGTGTTTTTTGGCTGCATAAATGTCTTCTTTTGAGAAGTGTCTGTTCATGTCCTTTGCCCACTTTTTGTTGGGGTTGTTTGTTTTTTTCTTGTAAATTTGTTTGAGTTCATTGTAGATTCTGGATATTAGCCCGTTGTCAGATGAGTAGGTTGCAAACATTTTCTCCCATTCTGTAGGTTGCCTGTTCACTCTGATGGTAGTTTCTTTTGCTGTGCAGAAGCTCTTTAGTTTAATTAGATCCCATTTGTCAATTTTGGCTTTTGTTGCCATTGCTTTTGGTGTTTTAGACATGAAGTCCTTGCCCACGCCTATGTCCTGAATGGTATTGCCTAGGTTTTCTTGTAGGATTTTAATGGTTTTAGGTCTAACATTTAAGTCTTTAATCCATCTTGAATTAATTTTTGTATAAGGTGTAAGGAAGGGATCCAGTTTCAGCTTCCTACATATGGCTAGCCAGTTTTCCCAGTACCATTTATTAAATAGGGAATCCTTTCCCCATTTCTTGTTTTTGTTAGGTTTGTCAAAGATCAGATAGTTGTAGATATGCGGCATCATTTCTGAGGGCTGTGTTCTGTTCCATTGATCTATGTCTCTGTTGTGGTACCAGTACCATGCTGTTTTGGTTACTGTAGCCTTGTGGTATAGTTTGAAGTCAGGTAGCGTGATACCTCCAGCTTTGTTCTTTTGGCTTAGGATTGATTTGGCAATGTGGGCTCTTTTTTGGTTCCATATGAACTTTAAAGTAGTTTTTTCCAATTCTGTGAAGAAAGTCATTGGTAGCTTGATGGGGATGGCATTGAATCTATAAATTACCTTGGGCAGTATGGCCATTTTCACGATATTGATTCTTCCAACCCATGAGCATGGAATGTTCTTCCATTTATTTGTATCCTCTTTTATTTCATTGAGCAGTGGTTTGTAGTTCTCCTTGAAGAGGTCCTTCACATCCCTTGTAAGTTGGATTCCTAGGTATTTTATTCTCTTTGAAGCAATTGTGAATGGGAGTTCACTCATGATTTGGCTCTCTGTTTGTCTGTGATTGGTGTACAAGAATGCTGAAGTAAAGCTCTCCTCAGCAAATGTAAAAGAACAGAAATTATAACAAACTGTCTCTCAGACCACAGTGCAATCAAACTAGAACTCAGGATTAAGAAACTCACTCAAAACCGCTCAACTACATGGAAACTGAACAACCTGCACCTGAATGACTATTCGGTACATAATGAAATGAAGGCAGAAATAAAGATGTTCTTTGAAACCAACGAGAACAAAGACACAACATACCAGAATCTCTGGGACACATTCAAAGCAGTGTGTAGAGGGAAATTTATAGCACTAAATGCCCACAAAAGAGAGCAGGAAAGATCCAAAATTGACACCCTAACATCACAATTAAAAGAACTAGAAAAGCAAGAGCAAACACATTCAAAAGCTAGCAGAGGGCTAGAAATAACTAAAATCAGAGCAGAACTGAAGGAAATAGAGACACAAAAAAAACCCTTCAAAAAATTAATGAATCCAGGAGCTGGTTTTTTGAAAAGATCAACAAAATTGATAGACTGCTAGCAAGACTAATAAAGAAGAAAAGAGAGAAGAATCAAATAGATGCAATAAAAAATGAAAAAGGGGATATCACCACTGATCCCAAAGAAATACAATCTACCATCAGAGAATACTACAAACACCTCTATGCAAATAAACTAGAAAATCTACAAGAAATGGATAAATTCCTCGACAAATACACCCTCCCAAGACTAAACCAGGAAGAAGTTGAATCTCTGAATAGACCAATAACAGGCTCTGAAATTGTGGCAATAGTCAATAGCTTACCAATTAAAAAGAGTCCAGGACCTGATGGATTCACAGCCGAATTCTACCAGAGGTACAAGGAGGAACTGGTACGATTCCTTCTGAAACTATTCCAATCGATAGAAAAAGAGGGAATCCTCCCTAACACATTTTATGAAGCCAGCATCGTCCTGATATCAAAGCCTGGCAGAGACATAACCAAAAAAGAGAATTTCAGACCAATATCCTTGATGAACATTGATGCAAAAATCCTCAATAAAATACTGGCAAACCGAATCCAACAGCACATCAAAAAGCTTATCCACCATGATCAAGTGGGCTTCAACCCTGGGATGCAAGGCTGGTTCAACATATGCAAATCAATAAATGTAATCCAGCATATAAACAGAACCAAAGACAAAAATCACATGATTATCTCAATACATGCAGAAAAGGCCTTTGACAAAATTCAACAACGCTTCATGCTAAAAACTCTCAATAAATTAGGTATTGATGGGACGTATCTCAAAATCATAAGAGCTATCTATGACAAACCCACAGCCAATATCATACTGAATGGGCAAAAACTGGAAGCATTCCCTCTGAAAACTGGCACAAGACAGGGATGCCCTCTCTCACCACTCCTATTCAACATAGTGCTGGAATTTCTGGCCAGGGCAATCAGGCAGGAGAAGGAAATAAAGGGTATTCGATTAGGAAAAGAGGAAGTCAAATTGTCCCTGTTTGCAGATGACATGATTGTGTATCTAGAAAACCCCATCGTCTCAGCCCAAAATCTCCTTAAGCTGATTAGCAACTTCAGCAAAGTCTCAGGATACAAAATCAATGTACAAAAATCGCTACCACATTTTTTTCAACCTGCAATCATGCATGTGAAATCTCCTAAAGTCATGGGGGGAAATAAACATCATAAAATGTTCAGCAAATGGAAATCTCTTGAAACTACATGAATCGGGCTGAGCTGAGATTGTTCATGAGCCACTCCCAAGGAATCAGATCCCATTTCTCTTATTTAATGGGTTTGCTAAACCATCTTCAACAGACCTGCTTCAGTGTCATCTATCAGATATCTTCCACTAGCATCGAAGATGTTCACTGATATCTCAGAGCTCTTCATTAGAGCAGGGAGACACAGGATGTCTGCCTTCGTGGTCTGCCCTGTAAGTTAAGCTGTTCCCCAAGAGTGCCAGCAATAAGGTGACAAAAGTTCTTTGATGGTGCAAGTGACTTTACACACACACACACACACACACACACACACATCTTGTAGCTTGGCTAGATTTAGCAAATGTAAATATAGGACTTCCAGTTGGATCTCAGATAAGCAGCAATTTTTTTTTTTTGTTAGTTTAAGTTTGCTCTAAATATTGCATAGGCAGGCCAGGTGCGGTGGCTCATGCCTGTAATCCCAGCACTTTGGAAGGCCGAGGCGGGCAGATCACTTGAGGTCAGGAGTTTGAGACCAGCCTGGCCAACATGGCGAAACCCTGTCTCTACTAAAAACACAAAAATTAGCCAGGCGTGGTGGTGCACGCCTGTAACCCCAGCTACTTGGGAGACTGAGGCAGGAGAATTACTTGAATCCAGGAGACGGAGGTTGCAGTGAGCCGAGATTGTGCCACTGCACTCCAGCCTGGGTGATGCAGTGAGACTCTGTCTTAAAAAAAAAAATGCATGGGCAGATTGTAGGGGTTTTGCTTGTGCCATGTTGTGCCTCATTGATCAGGAGCCATGCTGGGATAATGTGTCTGCCTTGCCTGAGGAAGATGATGCACTGGAGGATGATGGACTGGAGGATGATGGACTGGAGACAGAAGGAGATTTTACTACTGGAGTGGGGGCAGTGATGAATCTTAGAAAGAGTGGTCGTGTGTCCCAGTTCTGTAGCCTGTGACCTTTGGTAGGTGATTTAATCTGTCCGAGCCTCAGTTTCCTCATCTGATAAATGGGGGTAATTACGGTAACAACAGAAAACATTTTCTGAGTGCTTACAAAGTAGTAGGTGCTATTCTAAAGGCTTCATATGGATTGGATGCATTTATTCTTACAACAGTGCTATGAAGTGGGTATCATTATTAGTATTATTCTCATTTTATTTCTGAAGATATAGCACACAGAGAAACTGGGTAAGTTGCCCAAGGACAGAGCTATTCAGTGGTGGAGCAGGGATGGATTTCAATTCAGAAACTAAGGTTAACTCTATACTGTCATGAAATAGATTGTGCATAGCACTGAGCCCAGCGACAGGTACCAAGTCAGTGCTTACTCCTTGCTATCATCAACCTCTTTAGAGGAGCAGCTCTGTCTGGCCCCTGGAAAAGGCGAGCTTCAATAAGCCAGAAAATGACCCCCCAAAAAATGAGAGATGCCTCCTGGCAGGAGCCAGTGACCAGAACTCAAAAGGGGATCCCTGTGATTGATGCTCCACACCCTGCACCCCTCACCAGGTGCAGGACACTACAAAGCCGAAGTGTTGGAGGCTTAGCCGCACTCCTCATTGGAGAAGAGCCATGTGATCAGAATCAGCTCTAGCCTGCATCCCTTTCATGCCTGTGCCACTACAGAGCCTAATCACTCAGAAGGACTCCAGAAGCCTGCCCGCCCTTCAGCACTTGCAGTTTACTTTTTTTGGCGTTTTTTATTTGTTCATTTGTTTATTCAAATGTAATTATTGAGCTTCTTTTATGTTACCCATGTTGGGTGTTGGGATAGGTTTTCAGAATACCAATATGAACACAGCAAACCTCTGACCATGATCACACAATGCGTGGGGGGCTGGATCTATACATATATGATTTCTGTGCAACACAGTGGGTGAAACTGAGTTCAGAGTGATCAGACCTGCTTGAGGTGGGGCGAGGGTAGGTGATGAGATCAGAGAAGACTCCATGGGGGAGATGATGTTGGAGACAGGACTTGGAGGGTGAGTACTTCTAGCTGACTTTATTGAGCTGCTACTGTGAACTAGGGACTACTCTAAGAGTTTTATATGTGTTAACCCATTCGATAAGAATGGCACTATTATCCTCATAATAACGAAAACACAGGAAACCAGTAACTTGTCCAAAATTACACTGTTATTATGGAACTGAGCTGGGATTTGAACCCAAGTATCTGGCTTTGGAGTCGGTTCTTTTTTCATCATTATGCTGTTCTGGTTAAATAAAAGGCCTCTTGCTCAGAAGATGTGGAGAGTGTCACAGCCACAGGCTAGCAAGGTGCACATGAACATGAATCGCCAGACATGGGGCGAGAGTTCCGGGTGGCAGGTCAAGAAACTGGAGAGGGACAGTGTGCAACATCTCTGCTAGCAGGAGCCATTTGGATTTTAATTTATCAACTGAGAAATTCTGGAAGACTTTGAACCACTGAATGGAAGAATCAATTTTACATTTTAGAAAGATAACTTTCCAGAATAGAGGATGCACTGGTAAAAGGTGAAGCTGAAGGCAGAGAAATCAATTAGGAGATTGTTGCAATGGTCTATACTGTGGACAGGAAGGGTGGACTTGTGTCTACCTGGAAAGTATTCCAGTAGTAGACTGAGTACATAGGGGTCTTACAGGGAATGAATTGTATTTGAAAGAGATATTTAAATGGATAAGAAGGTATGTGGATTTGTTGGCACTTGATCCAAAAATTCTCCCTCCAGATGTCAATGCAATAAAGCAATTAATTGTAAGGCAAGAAGATGATCCAATCATTGAAAATGAATGTTATGGGGTTTCATCCCCGCAAACTGTAAACCCTGTAATCCTTCCTAAATGTAACTACAAATCTTCTTTGCTTTTCAATAAATATTTAATAACAGGGGATTGCAGAGGAAGGCTATATTTCAAAAATCTTAATTGCTCTAAAGAAACCATCTGCAAACTTAGGTATTAACACACCTAATTGCTACTAAAACACATTTATCAACGGAGATGATCAACAGAGATGCAAGCAATGAATTTTCTAATCTTTAGGTGGGTAGGGACAGAAGATTGGCAGTTTTACTGTTTCTAATTCAGCTTTTTCGTGGTTCGTACTTTTTCACGTCCAATTTATCTTTATCTTTGCCTATGTGATGCATTCCAATCCTTTGTTTCATCAGTAGAGTGTAGAATTTTTCACTTTTTCCTGTATATTGTTTTTAGACAATTCACTCCTCCCTATTTTATATGCATTCAGAGATCTCTTAGTGAGATCTTGTCCTTAGCTATCTTGTGCTCTACTCATTAATTAATGTTGGCTTGGGCACTGTTCAAATCCCTCAGATAACAGTGAACCAAAGCGATTAAGTAACTGCCTTCATCAAACTTAGACTATGGTTGAGACTACAGACGTCAAACAAACTAACATGTAAAACCTTTGGAGCCAGATTACTAAGAAAGACCATGTTAAACATTTTGGGGTTTATTCTAAGGAAAATGAGTGCAAAATGAAAAAAGAATCACTAAAACTAAAGTTATTGTTCCTTGATTTTTTCTCTTGATTTTTACTCAACTAATAAGACAGTGTGAATGGTCTAGAACTGGCAAGGGTCGGCAGAGGACTAATATGGACAGAAAGTCAAATGACTCATTCTTGCCTTGGCCTTTCCATCAACAATTTTAATTAATTTATTTAAAAGTCAATATTGTTATTATATTTGAAAATAAATATCATTGGTATAACTTTCCCACATCCCATCTAGATAAGAAATACAACACAAAAACTTAAATTTCTGTAATACATGAAATGGCAACTAATATGTTCACAGAAACAATCAATTTTTTTTTCCAGAGAAACTATCATGACTCGAAGTTAAGCTGTTCCAAGGAAAGGAAGTGGAATTGGTTACTGACATGCAATCATTCATTTCTTATTTTACCAACAGTAATTAAATTGTCCGGAACTGTTGTCATTTAACAGCCTATTAATTGACTAATGTGCATTACTTGCATTCAGAGTATAGGTAAAATCCACGGATTAAGCAAGAAGAAAAAGAGATTTGCAAACTCTGCCTGTCATCCTGAAAGCAGTAAATTTACCTCATATTGCAAGGTAATTTATAAATGCTCAAGTAGCTTATATTTCAGAAGAGGGAAACATGTTAGTCTGAAAATACAGGAGCAGGAAGGGTCCTGCAGCCCCCTGGGGAGCTATGGAAGTTATCTCTTGAAACCTTTCTCATAAGCAGACGGATCCACTACCCTTTCTCATCAACAAGATGCTTTCTTCTGCAGTCACTTTTTTTTTCCTCATGAAAAGGTCTCGTTTGCCGTTGCCAATGCCAATTCTTCAGGTTGCTTTTTTTTTTTTTTTTTGAAATGGAGTCTTACTTTGTCACCCAGGCTGGGGTGCAGTGGCACGATCTTGGCTCACTGTAACCCCCTCCTACCAGGTTCAAATGATTCTCGTGCTTTAGCTTCCTGAGTAGCTGGGACTACAGGTGCGTGCCACCATGCCCGGCTAAATTTTTTTGTATTTTTAGTAGAGACGGGGTTTCAGTGTGTTAGCCAGGATGGTCTCGATCTCCTGAGCTCGTGATTTGCCCGCCTCGGCCTCCCAAAGTGCTGGGGTTACAGGCATGAGCCACCACATCTGGCCCAGGTTGCTTTTAAGACATGTTATTTACATTCCTAGTTGGTGTTATTGCTATTTTTTTCTAACAGCCATGCAGAATATTTCCACATATCCATGTTTTATCTTTGTCTCCAGTTTTAGAAGTTTAAATATGCATGGTTTATAGGAACCCTGCAACATATTTCGAAAGTCTGGGCTGCTTGTTCATCAAAGCCTGAGGTTTCCTGAGATCTTCGCATCTTTGAATCTCCAGTATAGTCAGCAGGCCTGAAACACAGAAGATGTCAAATGCTCGATGAATTGAATTGGGATAAGAAATAATTTACTGTAAATAACGATAAAAGAAATGACAAAAGTGACATTTATTAGCATTATTAAAAGTTGCAGTTCTGGGTTTTGGTGATCATCAATTGCCAGCCAGCCAAAGGCAAGCATCAACTTCACTCATAAAATTTTCTTCAAAGGAGCTTATCCCCAAACAGCATTTCTGTGGGACTACCTCCATGTGTATGTGTATGTAAGTTGGAGGTTTACCTTGGCAGGGAACTGAAGGTATGAATGGGGCGGAAGAAGCAAGTTGTCATTGTCCCTTCCATGCGGGCTCTTTCGTAGCTCGTTTCCTTTTGCTTCTCATCCTCTGTGGCTGACATTTCATGGTCTCACTTATTTCTCCAATAGAAATGACCCACAGAATATTCTATGGTTTCTTGTTTCTAAGAAACAAGATGTTGGCCCCCAGTAGAAGGAAGCCCTCCTTGGGTAACTTGGGTGGAGTTGTAAGTTTGAATGAATGTAAGATGAGATCATAAATGTATCTGTGCCCACATAGGCTGATATGTGACCTTCAGTAAGTCTGGATCTCAGTTTATCCATGAAACAGCAGGGTCGGAACAGGTGACCTCTAAGGAATTCTGCTATGGTCTATAAATTAAATAAAACTGATTGCATTGATGGAAAAGGGATTCAATTAGGTTTGTCCACTTCTCTGAAATCAAAAGCAGCTGAAACCAAACTTTTCTGAAGAGGAAAAAATATATGCTGCCCATCTTTCTGGATTCTCTAAAAAACATTTTAATATTCTCCACTTCCCCCAAACTATGCATGGAATTAACTTTACCGTGTTCTGTGTCTGTGTATCCAACCTGTTAACTTTTCTTTTTAAGGCCAAATTTGCATGACAAAAGGTAAAATTTGTATTATCCCTCCATGCAAGGCTCGTAGAAGAGAGAATAATGGCTAAATGGCCCATTCTGGATCCTCTCAAATGACATTATAACAGAAGTCCTAACTAAATGCCCTAACGTGTAAATTTCCTGTGACATATCACTTGAGTCTCTGCGTTTGTCACATTTTTCATTAGTCAACACTTTTCAAGTACAAATCTTCAACCAGCATGGATCTGCCTATCTACCTTTTTTTTTTTTTTTTTTTTTTTTGAGACGGAGTTTCACTCTTTCACCAGGTTGGAGTGCAGTGGCATGATCTCAGCTCACTGCAACCTCTGCCTCCCAGGCTCAAATGACTCTCCTGACTCAGCCTCCCGAGTAGCTGGGAATACAGGCACGTACCACCACATCTGGCTAATTTTTTGTATTTTCAGTAGAGACGAGGTTTCACCATGTTAGCCAGGATGGTCTCGATCTCCTGACCTCGTGATCTGCCTGCCTCAGCCTCCCAAACTGTTGGGATTATGAGCGTGGGCCGCCGCACCTGGCCCTATATTCTATTCTTTAGTTAATATAAGAGGACTTTGTTCTGCACCTGCTACTGTACACATCAGAGGCTGTGTCCAAACATTTCACATGTATTATCTCTGCTCAAAGTCCAGAGTAGGAAGGGTCATTTCTCAATATTACTTCAAAAATACCATGAATGCTTCATCAATATGTCTCTTCTCTCAGAGGCATTCAATTCTAGGCTTTATTTTTGATTTTGGAGTGAAAAGCCTTATTTCATGGTAAAGAGATGACTGCTATCTGAAGAGAGTCGGGAGTTTGGGAAGGGCTAAGGGACCCTTTCTAATGTGCTGGGTATTAAGTAGCATAGATTCTTTCCTTTGCCAAAGGCCAAACAGTATCCAACAGAGAAAAGTGTTGCCTGGCACCATGAATCCCATTAAAAGCAATAAATACAAACACATCCAACTAATATCTGAATCATATTCTCAAATTTGAGTCCAAAGGACAGCATAGTGCATTTTCATAACAAATTGCTGATCTGAGAATTTCCTAGGCGAATCCATTGTGTATCATAAGTTGATGGTTCAACCTGTGGACGGAACAGCCAGGCTGGCTGGCTTACAAATTGCAGCATTATTTTTCCTAAATCCCCAACATTCATGATTTCATTTCAGTAAAAGAGTAATTTAAACAATGACTAAATGTGTAAGAAAAAATATATTGAAGGCTATGGAACAACTTATTAATAATGGTAGGACATTTTCTGCAGTACTTCTAATGTATCACTTAGGACTGTATTGATTCAGCATCAGAGTTCTTGGAAACAAGCCTCTTACCAATATCTAAGATCCTGATGTTGTAATTGAACTAGAAAATGTCAGATTTCCACTGTTCCTGCTGAGAATTCTTCCCAATAAATGTATATTTTCCACTGGGGCGAAAACCACTGCTCCTTGTGTTTTTAATTTTTCCTCCTGTTTCTTTTTCATATTATTCAGTTTTCTGTTTTTCTCTCCTTTACCAGAAAAACAGACATATTAGACACTATTTATTCCTCTAAGACAACTTGCACTTTAGGGGGCCATTTGAATGATAAACTTTGTTATAACTTATAGCCAGAAAATCACCAGTGTGCAGTATGAAAAGACTGAAAAATGCATTAATGTTTAACCCTACCCAGTGGTTGAATGAAATCTTAGCAGAGATGGGCTTTTACTAGTTCTCCTATTGTTTTGTATGTTACTCTGTAAAAAAACTTAAGAAATGGCTCCGTTTGCAGCCTCATGGAGGAGCCAGGACACATACTTCCGAACTTAATGAGTTATATAGTACAGCATCAGCATTGGAGCATCGTTTGCTGGGAGAACAAAGACCACTCGACTAGGGTTATGGTTCTGATTCCAATGCTAAGCAGATGTGTGGCCTTGGGGAAGATGTGCCATGTCTCCGAGGACCTGAAAATGAAGGGACTAGTTGAGGCCATCTCTAAGGTCCTTCCACTGCTGTGTGGGACACCTTGGTTTTTTGTCTTCAGGAGCTTAAGAAAAGCACTAAAGAGCTATGTGAAGAAAGCTCACTAGAAGACCCAACACTAGAGCATTAAGTGTTTTCCCGTGGAATAGAATCCTTCTAATAAAAAGAGTGCTTAGGAAAAGTAGCAACATGAGTTTCACTGGAGTGGAAAGGGAGGTGACCCAGTCCTCTGACTAGATAGTTGTAGAGCTAGCTTCTCCTCCTCGGTGTGTTGGGCTGTATATGCCCAGGCGTAGCGGATGCTGTAGTGTGCTGTTCAGATGCCCTCTCCAAGACAAGGACACTCGTTCTCCAAGGCACTGAGAGTATTGGCTCCTGTTGTCTAACAGCCAAATCCCCCTCTTGGAATTGCTCTTAGCTGAAGGAAGCTACGTTGAGCAAGTTTACACTCTGTCCCTGGGATAGTCTGCTTCTAATGGCTCGGGAGCTGGGGCTGGGGGCGGGGCGGTGGTGGGAGGAACAAAGTCTCAGCTCTGTTGCCTCAATTTGAGACCATTCTGAAGTTGCAACCAGTTCAGAGGCCCTGGTGGGATTGTGGGATCCTCTGAGGCTTCTGCTGCAATTGCATCACAGTTCACTTTCTCTCTCTGCTCAGTTTTGCTTCCCTCATCCTCTTTTGAATAACGTTCACGTGACGACTCTCCGACAAATCTCCTACAGCCAAATTTGCATCCTGGAGTCTGTCTCTGAATAATCTACCCGAGGTGCCAGAAGAGGAGAAAGACACTGTCAGAGCGAATGGCTCATCCCTGTAATCCCAGCTAGTTGGGAGGCTGAAGTGCGATAATCTCCTGAGTCCAGGAGTTTGACAGTAGCCTGGGCAACACAGCAAGACCCCATCTCTAAAACTTTTTAAAAAATTAACCAGGCATTGTGGCATGTACCTGTATTCCCAGCACGCCATCCTAGGCAACAGAGTGAGACCTTGTCTCAAATAAATAAATAAGACCCACTGAGAGATGGGTTGAGGTGGGATACAGTGGAATAACAAGACAAGGAAGGATAGGGCAAAGGAAAACTGGAAGACGATGGGCTCCTGTCAGGTTTGTTTTAGTACAGATCATATATTGGAATAAAGTATTTCCTCTGTCTAAGCTGGAAATGACCCACTTGGTCAGTTTTCTGGGGTCTCTGCGGTAGGAGGCAGTCAATATTTTAGTAGAGGGAGCATGAGATGGCACGCTCTGCTGATTGCAAGATTTTTTTCACTAGTGATGCAATCTTGGAGCCAGTGGAGGAGCCCAGGGGTACTTCTGGAGAATAGAGTGCATGGAAGCGCATTAATTTCTGAGAAAGAATAAAATCCAAGCCACCAGAGGTGGAAGCAAGAGGATTCCAGACACCTGACACCAAGCAGCACCTCCTGCACAGGAGAGTACTCACAGCTGCAAGCCAGAAGGTCCTTGATTCTGGTAGAGATCTGCCGAAAGAGGGAGAGAGAGAGAGAGGAAGGCAGACTTGTTCTCTGAATACTGGATCAGGAGGGCTGAATTTCTGAAGGTACAGTCTCAGGAGACATCATGGTACATTTCCTTTTTTTACTCTCCTTTCTGGGTAAGTCACTGGAGGAGCTTGTTGAGAAAACAGATACTCAAGAGGCAAGCAGCTTCGGAAGGGGAGAGGTACAGTGTTGATACATTCAAAGATTATTATTCAATACAATGCCTAAATATTTCTGAAACACCTTGGAAGTTGTCAACACATCCTCCTCCCTCTCTTTCTACATTTTATAATGGTGCAGCTGTTTTTTTGATCATGCAGAATTCCATGTTTGTATTTACTACATTTCATCTTATTCTATTTGGACCTTGACTCCAGCCAATTGTGCAGTTGTTATATATTTAAGAGGTACAAGTGCAGGTTTCCTACATACCTATATCGTGTAGTAGTGAAGTCTGGGGTTTAGTGTACCCATCGCCTGAGTAGTGAACATTGTACTCAAAAGGTAACTTTTCAGCCCTCGCTTCCCTCCCACCATCCCACCCTTCCACCTTTTGTAGTCTCCAATATCTATTATTTCATTCTGTATGTCTGTGTTTACCCATTTTTTAGCTCCCACTTGTAAGTGAGAACATGCAGTATTGGACTTTTCATTTTTGCATTATTTCACTGAGGCTAATGACTTTCAATTCTATTTGCATTGCTGTAAAAGACATGATAGCATTCTTTTTATGGCAGAGTATATTCCATGGGATGTATATATACCACTCTATCCAATCCTCCACTGATGGACACTTGATTCCAGATCTTTGCTATTGTGAATTGTGCTGTGATAAACGTATGAGCGCAAGTGTCTTTTTCTATATGATCTATTTCCCTTTGCTTATATACCCAGTTGTGGGATTGCTGGATTGAATGGTAGTTCTATTTCCAGTTCTTTGAAAAATCTCCATTTCTGCTCTATGTTCTTTGATCATCTAATTATATTAAATTGGTCAAGATTTTAAACTTTCCCGGTTATGATAGAGAGGGCTGGTGCCGGCCGGGCGCGGTGGCTCACGCCTGTAATCTCGGCACTTTGGGAGGCCAAGGCGGGCGGATCATGAGGTCAGGAGATCGAGACCATCCTGGCTAACATGGTGAAACCCCCGTCTCTACTAAATATACAAAAAAAATTAGCCAGGCATGGTGGCAGGCCTCTGTAGTCCCAGCTACTCAGGAGGCTGAAGCAGGAGAATGGCGTGAACCCGGGAGATGGAGCTTGCAGTGAGCCGAGATCGTGCCACTGCACTCCAGCCTGGGTGACAGAGCGAGACTATGTCTGAAAAAGAAAAAAGAAAAAAAAAAGGAGGACGGGTGCCTTACAGGGCTTGCTTTCCCGAGTTTCTGTTTTGAGCAATGTTCCTACGCTGCCTGTTTGGGGTTGGTTCGTAGGCCTGTGGGAGGGCTGTGCTCTTGACTTTGTACACTGATCCCACTGGTGTGAGTAGAAGATAATTTTGTAGGAGCTGCTGATACTCACAGACTCATTTTTAGAACCTATCGATTGAAGGTCTCTATCTTGAACAAATGATTTTAACTCAACCTTCCCTTCCTTCTTCTGAGATGCAGGACTACAGCAGAAACATACTTGTGATGAGAGAGTGGGGATGATTTATTTAGCTGCAAGCCCCATCAAGGTTGGAGGGTAAGGGAGAAGCTTTGAAAGCAAATTCCTACAGTGAGAAAGAGTAGGTGCTATAAAAAATCAATTTTACCTAGGGCTAAATGAGGGGTTTTTTTCCCTTATTTTGAATTTTGTTTGTTCTGAAATAGAAATCCTTTTCTTTTTTCTTTTACTTGAATTCCATTCTCGGCTCTTGTCTAGGGACCCTATTTAGGATTAAAATAAATGGACCATTTCAGCATAAATGTAGCAGTGCAGGAAAGAGTGTGGAAAGTATTTACTGCATAAAACACATCCCTTTCTCATTCATTGCATCCCTTTTCTGCTGTATATAAGTGGACACCTTTCACTGACTCACTATAGGGTAGCAGAGCACATGTATTTTGAAGGGAGGAGACATTCTCTTCCAAAATACATAGGACTAAACCATAGATCAAATAGACTTATCACAATCAATCAATTAACAGAAGGGACCTTTAGAAACTTGTCTCATCCAAGCTTGACATCTTATTTTCCAGGAACAGGGATATTTTTACAGAGGATAAACTGATTAGAACATAGTTGTAGACAGGAAAAACTGATAATTGGTAGTAATTAGCTTCTTAAAAAAAGAGTAAACTTTTTTATTTTATTATCATTATTTTTTTTTGAGACACTATTTTGCTTTTGTCACCCAGCCTGGAGTGCAATGGCGCAGTCTTGGTTCACTGCAACCTCTACCTCGCAGCCTCAAGTGATTCTCCTGTCTCAGCCTCCCAAGTAGCTGGGACTACAGGTGCCTGCCACCACACCCGGCTAATTTATGTATTTTTAGTAGAAATGAGGTTTCACCATGTTGGGCAGGCTGGTCTCGAACTCACGACCTCAGGTGATTTGCCTGCCTCAGCTCCCAAAGTGCTGAGATTACAGGCACGAGCCACCGCACCTGGTCAAAAGTAAAATTTTTTAAAAAGCAAACGGGAAACTGAAATATGAGATGTCACTAAAGCAAGCAAGGGAAATATTAGAACACCTTTTTGGATCAGTTGTCTTTTATCTGTATTTTCAAGCCTGTAGTTTTCAAAAATATTTGAGTACAATCAAAAGGAAAGATCTTAGTGGCAGCATCTATGCACTATTAAGATCAAGTCACTTGAGGATGAAGGGCACAGTGATAATGCTATCCTTAGATTTTTATTTAAGATGGGAGAATGTACAAATGTCAAAGCAGGAGGCCAAAATTACACTAACAGAAATGTGTATGGTGCTCTGTCATTTTCAAATAGACATAATCACATTTTTTATTCAGTAATGGTTCCTGGTAATCAGGAGTATTACAGCAAACCAAATTTGAATTTATCTAGGGCAGGAAGATGTAAGGAATCTGGAATGGACATTTTAAAACTCTCAACTAGTCAATGGGTTATATTTAGAAATACACTCACTTAAAGTTCATAGTCCTACCTACGTGTCATGAGGTAGAGAAAGCTTATAAATATTCATGAACAATGGATAGTTTCCTGTGTTTCAATGGTGCACAGAAGCAATCTAGGCCTTGAGAGCCTGGCATTGGTATCTATTCTGAAAAGCAAGACAAAGCTAGCACAAATTTCCTTTTGAATGAGAGTTTTCTCTGCTTCTAATCCCAAAGTTGGGGCAAATGGTCTCAATTTATATGATCCTGACATTTTTAATGGCTCTTATTGCTATAGAAATTGGCTACAGTAGACTCTGTACCTGTCTTCAAATGACAGACTTCCACATGGACAACAGAACTCATTCATATGTACAAATACCCACAGCATCATCTTTAGTGGTTTGTAAACTTCACTTTCTTGCCATGAATAATCCAAAATTGTAATTTTTAAATTAATATTATGCTTCTTTCTTGATCATCTCCAAATATCATCAGCATTTGAGGAATGAACAGCTACAGGGAATTCAAAATATATTAAAATCAATATTTTTAACATTGACATTATTTGTTAATTCAATTTCCACAGAATCTGCACACTGCAATTATACTACATTGCAAATCATTATCATTTCTGTGGTTAAGCATTTCTTAATGATAGCAAAACTAATACTTAAGGTAAAAAGAATCTGGAGTATCAACTAGTTGATCCTTCTGAACCCAGGAATTCCAGACTTTGTACCATCCTAAAATGATAGATTATCCTTTCTTTTCTTTTCCTTCCTTCCTTCCTTCCTTCCTCTTTCTTTCTTTTCTTTCCTTCCTTCCTTCTTCTTTTCTTTTCTCTCTCTTTCTTTCCTTTCTTTCTTTCTTTCTTTCTTTCTTTCTTTCTTTCTTTCTTTCTTTCTTTCTCTCTCTCTCTCTCTCTCTCTCTTTTTCTTTTTTTGACAGAGTCTTGCTCTGTCACCCAGGCTGGAGTGCAGTGGCATGAACTCAGCTCGCTGCAATCTCCACCTCCCAGGTTCAAGCAATCTTCCTGCCTCAGCCTCCCGAGTAGCTGGAAGTACAGGCCTGCACCACCACACCCAGCTAATTTTTGTATTTTTAGTAGAGACAGGGTTTCGCCATGTTGGTCAGGCTGGTCTTGAACTCCTGACCTCAAATGGTCTGCCCTCCTCAGCCTCCCAAAGTGCTGGGATTACAGGCATGAGCCACTGTGCCCAGAGATAGAATACTTTTTCTTGATATGAGTACTGTGTATTGGATGAACCATACACACCCCTGCAGTTTGTCATCCTTATTACCATTTCATATCATGCTTTTCTGTTATTGTACTTCTTACAATTGCTATTAATGACATATAAAAATATTTTTTAAAAATTTTGTATGTTTGAACACCTCTGAATATTGTATGTTCCATGAAGTAGAAAACCATGTTGGTCTTCTATATACCTTTACCTTGTTCCATATGCTGCCGGCTGAATTGTCCTAACCTTGATATATTGAAGTCCTAAGATAAATTGAAGTCCTAACCTTGGTATCTGAAATGCTACCTTGTTTGGAAATAGGGTTTCTGCAAATGTAATCAAGTTAAGATGAGGTCATGCTTCAGTAGGGTGGCCGTTAACCCAATATGACTGGTATCTTTGTAAGAAGAGAGAAATGCCAAATGAAGGTGAAGACACGTGCAAGAACACCAGGTGACAACAGAAGCTGATATTGAAGTGATGCAGCTGCAAGCCAAGAAACACTAAGGATTGGGAGCCACCTCCAGAAGCTAGAAAAAGGTGAAGGAAGATTCCACCTAGAGTCTCAGACTTGCATGGCCCCGCTGATACCTTGACGCTGGGTTTATGGATTCCAGTGCTCAGAGAGAATACATTTCTGTTGTTTTAAGCCACCTAGTGGTAGTTAGTTACAGCAGCCCTAGAAAACTACCGCACCCTGCAAGTTACAGTTTATAATAGGTGCTCAATTAATTCTTGTTAAAGAATGCGTGAGCGAGTGAATGAGTGATGGATGAATGAATATAATTATCCAATGTCCCATAGCGGAGTTTATAAATACATACAACTGAATGAGCTCATGTACGAGGTGGTGTTGAATTGTTTAAATTCCAGGATAATATCCCTTGCAATTAATATCTGTTCCTGGGGTTCTTCCTCTACATTCAAGTAAAACAAGTGGATTTTAACTTTTGACTAAGCAAAGTGTAATTATAAAATTAAATAATTAGCAGAATATCACATAATGTTCTCTATCAAATAAAAATAGAAATGAGTATGTACTATTTTCCATTTGAGAATATGAAAGAAATCGGAGATACCTCATTGGTATCAGAGTGATGAATGCTTTGTCATTACTATTTTACATTCGTCTATGATGATTTATAAATGTTTTATTATATAAATCATTAAGGAATTCTTTAGAATCTTCATTTTATAGGTAGTGTAACTAAGGCGTTTTAATTTCTAAATTAGGAACTTTTTAATGTTGAAACTAGGTCACATTTGCCGTCTGACTTTAATCCCTGTACCAAATAGAGTTGCTTGACAAAGAAAGATACTTCAGAACCATTGTATCTTCAACCACAGTTTTAATTATTGGATAAGCTTCATCAATTTTAGCACAAATAAGCTCTGCTGAAAGGAGAAAAAAAAGAGATAAACATAGAAATAGACTTGAACACATAAAGAATATAGGCAAGAGTTATATTTTATCTTGTTCTGTTTCATATTTTATGTATACATACATACATACGTACATGAAGATGAGGATACTAAGATGGAAGAGGTATGTATCTATTTGCTTTAGAAAACATGTTTCCAGAATGCATAGTTTGCAAAAATTTTTCCCCCTTCTTTAGGTTGTCTGTTACTCTGTTGGTAGTTTCCTTTGCTATGCAGAAGCTCTTCAGTTTAATCAGATCGCCTTTGTCAATTTTTGCCCATGCCTATGTTCTGAATAGTGTTGCCTAAGTTGTCTTCCAGGCCGTTATCCTTAGCAAACTAACACAGGGACAGAAAACCAAATACTGGATGTTCTCACGTGTAAGATGGAGCTGAATGATGAGAACACATGGGAACATAGAGAAGAACAACACACACTGAGGCCTTTCGGAGGGTAGTGGGTGGGAGGAGGGAGAGGATCAGGAGGAATAACTAATGATTACTGGGCTTAATACCTGGGTGATAAAATAACCAGTACAACAAACCCCCATGACACAAGTTTACCTGTGTAACAAACCTGCACTTGTATCCCTGAACTCATAATAAAAAATTTTTAAAAAGTTTCTGGAAAGCTTGGCCTAGGTTGAAATTTATAGCTTCTAAAATACACTGTGTCAGGGATGCTGAGCTTAGTGAGCTCCATTTAGTAATAATAACCTGCATTGACGTTCATATCCTCTTATCTCTGTTTGTTCTCTTTGAACAACGGCTGACTTATTAGTGGTAGTTAAAACCCTCCATTTTTGGAGGTATTTTGGGTCTATCTTTTCTATTATTGCAATAAGCCTAAGGAGCGTATTTCTTATAAATAAACTCTAGAAATTTCCCACTGGGGCAATACAAACTTTATGACCTGTTCCTTTGGTATGATCGCCATTGAAAATAAGTTCCCCTAAAAGGTAGTGTTAGTTTGGCAATAGGTACAATGGATAACAGTTTTTGGTCCTGAGATTTCCTCAGGAACAGAGCTGTTCTTGATGTTTGGTTATTTTATGGGCTTTAAGGAAAGGCTATTCTTATTAATGTGCAAATATTTACAGGTCCAGTTTTACTTGGACATTTACTCTCTTTTTTTCTTTTTTGAGACGGAGTCTCGCTCTGTGGCCAGGCTGGAGTGCAACGGTGCAATCTCGGCCCACTGCAACCTTCGCCTACCGAGTTCAAGTGATTCTCCTGCCTCAGCCTCCCGAGTAGCTGGGACTGCAGGCACGTGCCACCACGCCTGGATAATTTTTGTATTTTTAGTAGAGACGGGGTTTCACTATGTTGGTCAGGCTGATCTCAAACTCCTGACCTCGTGATCTGCCCTCCTCGGCCTCCCAAAGTGCTGGGATTACAGGCATGAGCCACCACGCCCTGCCTGGACATTTACTTTCTGTGAATTTTATGTGTGCCTACTAATTAATCACAGCTATTTGATTACTGATTTAAAAAATGAGTACCTGTTAAACCCATTGGCGTGCTTTGAAATACTGTCTATGAAGGCGGGGAGAGCATCAGGAAAAATAGCTAATGCGTGCCAAGCTTAGTACCTAGGTAATAGCTTGATAGGTGCAGCAAACCACCATGGCACGTGTTTACCTATGTAACAAACCTACACATCCTGCATATGTGTCCCAGAACTTAAAGGAAAAAAATACTGTCTATGGTGGGGAGCAGATGGTAATATCTGCTCAGAATGGTCTCTCTAAGAGTGGCTCCCCAAGGAGAGAAACTAGGACGAGGTAAATGTAACCTTTGCTTGTGGCCATTGCTCAGAGCACCTATTCTTCCCTTCCTCAGGCCTCCCTCTCCTCTTCTCCTCTGCAACATATTCTAGAACATTGTCAGTTCACAGTGATTCTCTCTTTTTTCTCTGATACTTAAATTTAATGAAAAATCAGCAATGTGTGCACTATTGCAACAACATACTAGTCTTTTGCTCTCATATGTAGCATGACTTCACTAGGCCCATGACTAATCTATACAATGGGACTATTCGTGGTGGTCCTGCTGGTCTTTTAATTATTTCATGCAATGATTCAGTCATGTTTTGATGACCAAATACTATAGACTAAAGTGCTTCGAAAACACAATGTAAAATATGTTAGAAATGTGAAGTAGTGGGTTAATTTCAAAAGAAGAAAAAACTGAACACTTTATTAGATATAGCAATATAGCTTTCTGTTTGTAACTGCATGTAGATCAATATAACTTCTCGTTTTATATATACATGTACATATGCGTATGTACATACACACACATTGTATATCATTATCTTGCTCTGTTTGTTGCACCTGATCATATCTCACCATTCCAACCAGATTATACACTCTTGTAGGCAGCGAACCATATTTCTCTTATGTCCCTCTACACCTGTAGCAGTTCTGGTCACAGGGTTCAAGCTGCATAGGTCCACATTTACTGACTGACAGAGGTAACTACTTACAGCAGTATTCATTTCTATGCCGTCAAGCATTTTCTAGAAAGCCACTGTTGTTTTGTGGTAGCTTTGGGCAACTTGTTCTAGCCATTATTGGTGACACTGGCATGTGCAAAGTGACAGACAGATCACTGGCACCATGGAACCCTCGGAAACTGGGGTCATTGTGGGTTCTAATCGGTTTAAAATTAACCAGCTGGTTTATCCTCATTTATGTTCAATGTGTGGCAAAACTAATAATATTTCTTTTAAGCGTGCTTGGAGGCAATACAGACTTAGGGAAAACATTCCCTACAGTGTTCCATCTGCTGCCCTCTCTGTAGAAAGCACAAGCAACAATTTTATTATTGAAGGATATGAATGGCTTACCAGTTAGCTTGCCTGTGTAGAAACATGGAACATAGAGCGTCCTTCATTTGCACAGGAGCTCACTGGCCCATGGTGCTAAGCTCAGAGCATAGGGGGTTAAAAGCTTAGGTTTTCCCTCAGTCACCGTTTGGAAGTACACAATGTAAGTCAACCATCATTTAATTTATTTTGCTTTGTTAGATGGTGGTGTTAATTAATTTTGCTTTGTCGCCTCGCTTTCCTCTTGATAACATCATTCTTTTTAATAGCAATGGAACCTTGCAAATGTCAAGCAGCCTGCCCCAATCACAACAGTCTGCAACATAAAAACACATTGGAGTTTGGAGGAACCACAAATAACTACTTTAGGAAAAAAATTTAATAGCTCTAATTACGTTGTGCCTGCCAGTGAGCTGCCGTCCTCCTTTTTCTCTCTCCTTCTCTCTCTTTTCCAGTGTCCTTAATGGATTTTTGTTGAACAAAAAAAATCAGTGTCTTTTGTCAAATGCTTGGTGGCCTCTGCCTTTTAGAGAGGCAGCTCTTTCTATGTGAGTTGACTCACCTGGTGCATTGATGCACTCTCTGATGCGCTGTGTGCTCTGACTTTCTATGCTGGATCTGTTTCATTGACTTGCTTCTTGAAACATTTTGTATGGTCTCCATAACTTCCAAACTATTTTTTGTTGTTGTTGATAAGGTTAGAGTCCACTTGTATCCCCAAGCCACACCCCCACAGCCTGAGATCAGCATCAGGACTGTCATGAACTTTCCTCTCCACGTAAGGAAATTTAATGGGGTCTTGTGCACCTAGGAGGTTCTGAGTCTTCAGTTTGTCAAACTGGAGGGGAAAGAGAAAGATTTATTGCTTCATGCCCTCATCTCCAGAGATTTCAACCTGTTCCCCAGCTTCATGCAACCAGTCTGGCTTTGTACCCCAGGAGTTTCTAAAAGGTGAGAATAAATTGTCTCAGCCCAAAATCTCCTTAAGCTGATAAGCAACTTCAGCAAAGTCTCAGGATACAAAATCAATGTACAAAAATCACAAGCATTCTTATACACCAATAACAGACAAACAGAGAGCCAAATCATGAGTGAACTCCCATTCACAATTGCTTCAAAGAGAATCAAATACCTAGGAATCCAACTTACAAGGGACGTGAAGGACCTCTTCAAGGAGAACTACAAACCACTGCTCGATGAAATAAAAGAGGATACAAACAAATGGAAGAACATTGCATGCTCATGGGTTGGAAGAATCAATATCGTGAAAATGGCCATACTGCCCAAGGTAATTTATAGATTCAATGCCATCCCCATCAAGCTACCAGTGACTTTCTTCACAGAATTGGAAAAAACTACTTTAAAGTTCATATGGAACCAAAAAGGAGCCCGCATCGCCAAGTCAATCCTAAGCCAAAAGAACAAAGCTGGAGGCATCACGCTACCTGACTTCAAACTATACTACAAGGCTACAGTAACCAAAACAGCATGGTACTGGTACCAAAACAGAGATATAGATCAATGGAACAGAACAGAGAATAAATTAAATTAGTAAAGGGAGCTGTGGTTCCTGGGCTGTTGATGGGTAGCATCAATGTGATGGTTGCTGTAGACTTCTTGTTGAGTGTCGGTGAATTAAAACAGTAGCTGTGATCACAAAGAACTTCAAACAAACTATATTTACTTTAAGAAATCCTCTCTGGATTTCACAGACAGACGTACAGAATCATCAAGTGTTAAAATAGGGGACCATCTGAAACGACCTCAAGTCTATGACAGTTACTTAAATGGGAGAAACCTGAGACAGAGAAAGGAGAATCTGTCGGCATGACACAGCCATTGTGAAAAGATGCATACTGTGGAAAGGCTTGCTTTTGAGTCAGATGGAGTTGGGAAGCTTTTCCTTGAGATCTGAGTGACCTTTGGCAAAGTTCTTAAGGTCCTCTGATGTTCAGCTTCTTTATTTGTAAACCGAAACATTTACTTTGGGAGGCCCTTTTGAGGGTCACAAATAACAATCCCTAAAGTAAATTGACTCAGCTGTCATAACTCTAGGCAGATGGTTGTTCATTCTTTTATTACATATAGGTGTGTATTCATATGTATGTGTGTCTGTGTATATATCTATATCCCCATTATGTGCATGTTAGGTGCTGGGAACATCATGGAAGTGATGAAGACAAGCTTAGCCATGCCTTTATGAATCTTCTCGTATAGTTGGAATGCCTTGATAATTTTCATGAAAAAACATGATGCATTTGTCTCTATCTCCCTCTAGCTGAGACTTACTCATAAGAAAGCTCAAGGTATGTTCAAGCAGTGAAATAGTGAGCTCACTGGATGGAGAAGAGGGTTTTATTCACAGGTGCTGGAGAGAGATGCCATCAAAAAGGTAGACCCTTTCGTGAGGATCTTGGCTTTCATCTTAATCATTAGGTTATGAGAAGCAGGAAGCCATTCAAAGATTTTGTGCAGTGGAATGACATGATCAACCCAGTGCTTCAGGAAGAGTGTTCTGGGAATCAGATGAAGTATATAGTAACAGTAGATAGGAAGATGTTAGGCAGCAAAATGCAGACAGTTTGTGTTATGAGCAAAGTGTGTGGAGATGGTAAGGAGCCATGGTTTGGGAAGTATAGTGTTATCAACCAGTAAGCAATTGTGAGGCCATCCAGTAGAAGAGACCAAATTATTTTTTTCTGAATCAGACTTAAGTGATGTCAAATCCTTGCTCTGCCTTTACTTATTCTTGAGGCTGGGAAAATAACTTGCCTTGTTGGTCCTCTTTGCTATACTACAAGCGAGTACCTAAGGAAAGTGTCCTGAGTTGAGCACAGTAGGTTGTATCAGGCACCCTGGACAGTGTCTGCCGTGCGCTAAGCTGCAAACCAATGCTGGTTCTTATTATCATTGAAGTTGTTACAATGTTCACTCACTTGCATTTTTTCATTTCATCATTAGGGCTATTTTTTCCTCATTTTTGAGAAAGGAAACTGAAATATAGAAGGATAACATAAGTTACATGAATTCCTGCAGCTAGTAAGCACTGATACCCAGATTCAAATCTAGTTTGTCAATTTTCCAAGCCCCCACACTGCCTTTTTGTTTCCATTAAGAAACAACCGAAGTATAGATAAAGCTTATCATTCAAAACACAAAGAGGAAAATAGTGAATCAAATAAAAAACAAGTAAATTTCAGGTTTCGTAGATACCAAGCTAAAGGGAGCATAAGTAGTCAATAACTGATGGGTGTTAGCTTTCCATAGAAAGTCAAATCATCCTGGCCTCTGAGCCTGAACACGCTCTGAAAAGGACACCTTGCCATGTCAGCAGTGAACTGGAGAGTCTTCAGTGACTCCCTCCTGCTTTAGGACAAAGGCCTAATCAACTTAATTTGCCTTTTGAAGTCTTCACCTTGGCCCTCACCTATGTTTTAGCTCTACTTTCTAATCACTTCATTGGAATACGATTTGGAGTGGACCATTTCTTACCCCACTGAAATCTTAAACTGCTTCTTCATGCTGACCCATATTCATCTCTCTGCTTTTCTGATATGTGGAGCCCGTGGTAGGCGGAGGGATCAAGGGAGGGGGTTCTGGAACTTGATTCTGAGGTTCATTCACATCCTGGCTCTGCACCGCCTGGCTGTGGAACTCAAGCACTCTGTGCTTCAACTGCCTTATCTGTAGAAGGGAATATAAATAATGCAATCTCATGCGGTCATTTTGAGATTTAAAAGCCACCATTCATGAAAAGCACTTAGGAGAATTCCAGATGTATTATGCGAAGTCAGTCAATGTTTGTTCCTCTTATTAACTTTGGCCTTTTTTCAAAGTCCGGAGCAAAAATCCCCTCTTTTGAAAGGCCATACTTTACCATTACAATCTACAGAATCACCTACACCTCTAGATTTCCTCTGATTTTCACAGAAGTTACTTGGCATTTTTAACATATCTTATGTTATCATCTAATCATTTACTCTTGTGTGTGTATTTGTGTGTGGTTTCTTAATTAGATTGTAAGCTACTTGAGAGTGGAATGCTTTCAAATAATTTTCTCCAACTTTTAGTGTAATTGATATAGTCCTTTCCAAATAGTAAGCTCTCAATGAATATTTGCAAACTGAGACATTTAAAAATGTTTGGATACGTAGCCACAGCTATAGTACAAATTATTTTATCAGGTGTAAGCAAAAATAATAACTAAGCTGGAGATTCAGAGGGAGGCTACTCTTAGTAAATTAAGGGGCATTTTCAACTTGTCCCATGTTTGATTTACCTGAGTCTAGCATTTGAATAGCAGCCTCAGATTCCAGGCAGAACATCCTAGGTGAAGTAGAGACAAACACTGCATTTGTTTGACAATTGCAATATCTTAGATAAACTTCTGAGGTCAGCCACCATATCTTCCTCTACTCACCTTTTAAATATCCTAAAGAAATCTATTCTTAATAATCAATTGGAATTAAAGAAGAGCACAGACATTTCAAATTAAATATCTTAATTAAACGCACATCTGAGAACCTTAATTTAACATATCACCTAAAGCTCTATGCTCTCAAGACATCTTAATTTATACTGTGTATAATCGCACCTTTTCTTTCACTTCAGACAGTAAATGGAGCAAGTAGCTCCTTGTGTTCTTAAAGGAGATTAAAATTTCTATTATACAACAATATCACACAAGCAAACAGTCTTCATTTATTTTCAAGTATAAACTGTTTATCCAAGGCAGGTCATTAAGACTTAAAAAAAAAATTGAGGCACTCAAGCGAAGCAATCATAAACAAACAAAAGAGTAGTATTATGATTATAGATTCAAGGATAATTAATATGATTAAGTTTAATTGGAGTTAAAGTAACCTTAAAACTCCAGTGAAACTAAAAATCAATTCTATTTCTCTTTGAGAAACAAAGAATCTTTTACTGCTGGCCAGAAATATGGATTAAAAAAAAGAATATATCACAAGAAGACATAGTAAATTTTATATTTCCTGCTTTTTGTAAAGTTAGCTTTATATTTTCATGCTAACTTTAAAAAGCAAAGCAAAAACTTATTTCGCCTGTAATTAAAATAAGTATGCAGGACATTTGCTTCCTATGGGCTTAAATTTCCTTCCTCTTTTTTCCTCTCTCTTTCCTTCATTCCCTCCTTCCTTCCTTCCTCTTTCTTTTCTTCCTTCCTTCCTCTTTCTTTTCTTCCTTCCTTCCCCCCTTCCTAATGAACCATCAACTCTACAAATAATTCAGTAAATCATTTTGATATAATTTCCACTGCTTTGGCAATAGAAAAATTTACTTTATTTTTTATTGAAAGTAGTTAGATAAAATAAAGTGGAGAATCAAGTAAGTTAAAGATTACACTCACGTATAAGAAGTTAAATGATTTAGAAGAACATCCTGACAATCAGTCTTGCCACCTCCATTGGGCCAATAAGACATTCTTTGGTGTCTTATATGAGAATACTGAGGAACAATTAACAAGTGATAAAGAAAAGTCCTCAGACATTGTCATAGACAAATATACTAAAATAACAAAAGAGCAAAAAAAGGAAAAATATTTATATGCATAAGTTCTCAAATAACGAAAGCCATTTCTGATATTACTGCAGACATATTTTATACTTAGCATAAAATGATAAAGCATGAATATGATTTGATAACTTGAAGGTATAGGGTGCATGCGATAAAGAATTACAATGTTTAAATAAATACCTAGAAACTATTTTCACCTATTTTAAATCTTCTCCCTTTTTCTTCCGATGTCATGCCGTGCAATTCATTTAGATAGACTGGTTTGCCTAATGTATATGCAGTTGGATGATGGGTTATTTTTCCTCAGTGTTACCATGAACCTTTAAAATGGATTATATTCTACCGTCAAGCTAAGAATGATGTTTAAACATGGCTTTCTAAGCATTTATCTCTGAGTGATTGAATTTGAGTGTCTCCTAGGAATAAAATATTTGATCAGAAAGCTTTTGGATTACACTTCAAATGCAACTGCATAAACATTTCTTCCAGCCAATGTGAGACGTGAAATTGCTAAGAACAGGCGCATGATAATCTTGAGAAGAATATGTATTGCCAGTAGCCAAAACGTCCCATAATATGAAAACTGGAAATGGACCTCTCATTGACTAGGCTGGAGTAATTTCTGATGCACAGCTTTGAAGGCCCTCATTTGGTTTTTAGGTCCTGCAATATTTGCCACCCTAGTATCTCCTCCATTCTATTTCCCTCAGGAAGAGTGCAGCCCAATGCCATATAAAACACAAAGCTAATACTTCTTGAAAATGACTGATGAATTGCATCTCTTAATAGTCTGAAAATAATCAATGGGGCATGAAAGGTGCCGTGCCGGAGCTGCCTGACAATGCCAATACTAAAACAATCCTACAGCACAGGCAGAATGAGGAATGCAGCCAAATTGACCAAGTTGTCTTTGGTAATCAGTTAAGTGATATTAGTACACATTTCTCAAATAAAAATCATTACCTATCATTGAACAGCTCCCATCGTGAATTAGGTTGTTATTTGTCTAGCACAAAGCATCACACAAAATAACTACCCTTTGTCACGAATGATGAACGCTTCCTCCAGAAAAGAAGATACGGCTGTCTGGAAATTCTAAAACATTTTCCCTTTAAGAGGGTACGCCAGTCTAATTTGTGGAATGATGAGGTCGTTGGTCTTGGGCCTTTGCTCACTTTTTATTTCTCTTCTTTAATCTCATTCTCTTCATTTTCTTTATTACTAAGAGGGAGGCAAACTCACAAAAACCTGTTATCTATTATCCTTGTTCCAAATTTTGCTGGTTCTCAGTCCCCAGGGTTTGAAGTCAATATGTTTGGTAATGACTTTTTACAAAGAAAAAGGAAAAGGCACAGAGATTGGATTTCAAGTGTTATGATAAATTTATATCTCAACTTTCAGCTGGGTTTGGCTTAAAGAACTCAGCATCAATTGTATAGAAAGGCATATAGCCTGAGAAACTGAAATTGGACAGAACACTAAATAAAATGCCATATTTCTCTCTCTCTCTCTCTCTCCCCAATGCATGCATGCATACACACACACACACACACACACACACACACACACACACACACATTTGTCTCTAATTCGATGGTAAAAATCTCAGGAACCTGCTTACCCATGTTGTAAACAAAATGCAGTTGATAAAAGAGTTTTCGATCAGTTTAAGAAGTCAGAGTTATATAACTCATGCTTTTTATCCCCTTTCATTTATTTACTAATTGGTTTCAACTTAGCTTTATTGCTTGCATTTTGTTGGTGTATCAGGATGAAAATATATGTACAAGAGTGTTCTGTCTTTATAAATTATGCTGAAATGTGTTGAAACCCCTGTTGGCAAAAGGAAGTTTAAATGCAATGTGTTTTAGAAATACACAATCTGATAAAAATATTAATTTGTTTTGTGTAAGCCCTATGTAATAAGGGGGATTAACTGATAGTATTCCTTAAAAAGAAAAAATAAAATATAAAAAGTATCAGTTTCACCCATTCCTACTTGTGAATAAGACCACTTTTGAGGAAAACTCAGGAAATACTATTGTATTTTGAAATTAAATTATCGATATCCTTGTTTTCCTCCCCCATATATTTCCAAGTATTTTATTCTTTCTTTTCTGGAGGATGTGGTGTGTGTGCCTATATGTGCATATGCATGTGTGCATGTGTATATATGTGTGTGTGTGTGCATATATATGTATATATATGTAAATGTGTGTATAATTATGTGAATCTTTGTTTTTTTCCTCATTGGAACCCAAAGTTTTCCAACTGTTGGAGTCAGTTTGGGTTTTAGCACCTTTGGTGCCTGGTCAGAGTCAAAAAGTTCAGGACCACAGCGGAAAATTCCCATATTGGTTGGATTTCATATTTTCACCCCAAATGTAAAAAGCACAGTGGAATCCACAGATAAAGAGATCCACGGAGTAGCTGGCCTGGCTTGTCAGAGGCATAATCCTTAGCAGCTTCGTTGCCTGCTATCTCCAGTGCTTCAGGGGACTCTTGCAGCATCCCGTAGCCCTTGAGTTCTCTGGGTTTGTAGACTGGAAAGAGGATATGGGGCAGCCGTTTTGCTATCTGAGTGCTAACAGTGATTTTGCTCCCAAAAGCTAGGTGTTCTGTGCTAGAGTTGAGGTTCTCTCCCCCAAAGCTGACACCTGACAAAGTGCTTCTGATGCAGGTGCTCAGTGGTGCAAGCTCTGAAAACAGGGATCATCTGTTCAGCAGCTCGTCCCATGGACCTGTTTCTGCTTTAGTGGGAATATTTGGAGGCACAGCTTAATGTATCCACCGACAAAGTAGTTCAGATCGGAGAAGAAATATCGTCTCAAATTGCTAGATATACTTGAAAAGAGAAAGCAAAACACCACTTCAACCAGGCGTTTGGCAGATGTCTCTTCTCTGGTCTGAAAGCAAACTAGAGCAGAGCTGCGACATGAAAGGCCCTTAAGCTCCTGCCGTAGATTTGTTATTAATTAAAAATTCAGCAAGGGAAATCTCAGGTTCTTTAAAGCAATGCTTTATCTATTTCCCCATATGAGGATGAACTCATAAATTCTATTTTATGATACTCATATCGATGGTTTGGGAGAATGAATTAATTGTTGGGGGAACAAAGTGGGTAAGTGAACACAGAAAAAAAGTCTTACCAAAAGAACAATTAAATGAGATAGGTCATATGATCAGGGTTGAATATACTCCTGGTGATTCTCCAGGTTCCTTTCTTTCAGTAGGAGGGAACTCAGGGAAAGCGCTACTTTCCCAAGGATTATTATTTAAGTCTACAAGTGTATTGAAGAGTTGAAGGTCTGGAAATCAAAATTTGAATGATTATTAGGGAATTAAGATTTCCTTCAGCTAGCCCTTGTCATAATTCAAATTGTCTCATGGTTCTAGTAACTGAAATTCCAGTACTTCTCATTTCCCACTTTGCTTAATTCAATTCAGTGATGTGCAGCAAACTTTTCAATACTAGAATTTTTTGGTAGTATAATGAAGGGAATTGAAAAATCCGAAACAGCAATAAAGTAGATCAGTAATATTTACACTGCAGTCACTACTAAAGTAAAATGATGTTTCCTGTGATCAATAGCGCATCAAGAATCATGGCATTTTTTCCCTTTGCCCAAGTTCAGCACTGTTTGAGTTTCAGTAGAAACTTTTACTAACATAATCATGGCATTTTAAACTTCAGGATGTCAAGTTGTAGCGTTCCAATGTGAACGTGCTTTCCTTGGTGCCAGTTTAGTTTCAGAATCTTGGCCTGCCTAGCTCATATAATAAATGTATAAGTCCTTTCTTATATCATGCTTACAAAGTTGTATCAAAAACAAAGTTTTAGGCTGGGCATGGTGGCTCACACCTATAATCCCGGCACTCTGGGAGGCAGAGGCGAGTGGATCACCTGAGGTCAGAAGTTCAAGACCAGCCTGGCCAACGTGGCGAAACCCAGTCTCTACTAAAAAAAAATATATATACAAAAAATAAAATTTTACACACTGATGGGTTTATGAGGTAGATGTGGAATACTAACATGTCTCTGCTTACAGAGAAGTCTAAAGTACTTAATTAATCTAAAGCACAACGTGATTCATGTGGATCGTAATTCTTTTTATTTATTTATTTATTTTTTTTATTATTATACTTTAGGTTTTAGGGTACATGTGCACAATGTGCAGGTTTGTTACATATGTATCCATGTGCCATGTTGATTTCCTGCACCCATTAACTCGTCATTTAGCATTAGGTATATCTCCTAATGCTGTCCCTCCCCCCTCCCCCCACCCCACAACAGTCCCCGGAGTGTGATGTTCCCCTTCCTGTGTCCATGAGTTCTCATTGTTCAATTCCCACCTATGAGTGAGAACATGCGGTGTTTGGTTTTTTGTCCTTCTACACTGCCACCTCTTGTGCATATCTGCTGTAGAAGAAAAAAAGGATGTAAAAGAAGGGAAAGGTAGGAAATTAGGACATGTCCTCTTTGAGAGAATGAGAAGAGGGAGAGAGAGGAGATAAGATATTAGAAGGAACTGAATCTAACAACAAGTAGGATGTAAAGACAGTGTTTGTGTCTTGTAGCCCTGGATAGTGGAGAAATGCTGGGATTACAGATAGAAGAAGCAGATTTGGCAAAAGTTATGGATTTACGTTTTGAAGAATTGACAGCTGAGTTTGTATATCTGAAAATAAGTGGTGAGAAGTAAAATCTCTTTCTCAGTCACTCTCTTAATAATTCTGAACAAAGTGCCATTGCTAACCAACAGAAAATTTTATGGAATTTTGCCTAAAAATTGTCAAAATAGTACATAACACAGTTGCACCTTCATTGGCCTGGAATTCTGCTAAGTGTATGCTGGAGGTGTCTCTCCCCCTTTTATGTTCCAGGCATACAATTTTCTTTTCTTTATGCAAATAGTGTTAGGAGTTGTGTGTGTACACATGCGTGTGTGTGTGTGCTTTTAGACACTATCTATACATATGGAGCAATTATGTATATGTTTTTGTTCCATTTTCTGCACTCGTTGTAGCATGCTATAATCACTATTTTGTAGTTGGCTTTCTTATTTCTACTTCTCTTTCTATGGGTTTATGTGCATGTTTTATATATATTTTTAAGATACTACTAATGTTTTGTAAGACAAGATATTAAAATATCTAATCTCTAATGGAGAATTTCTAGAAATTCCAGCATTTGGATGCAAAAATACATTTAATCCATATTTACCTCCTATTCACTTTCTAATCACCCTATCTTGAATGACCACCCATAGTCTTAAGCAGATAACATAAGACAGTGGTTGAAAATATGGGCTGTAGACCTAGCTAGCCATGGTAGATCAACCTCAGATATGTGCTGCTCAGACCAACCCCCAAGAAAATTTGCTGTGAGGAATGAAATTAGCTGACAGCCTCCAACTACACTGCTTTTTTTTAACTGCAGCACATAAAAACTGAGGTCATTCTTTCCTTGGGCAGCTTAGCCAGTGCCTAAGCATGACAGTATATTGGCAGCTGGCCATCTTGCTCAATACGGAACCATCCATAAGCAATCTTTGAGCTGGACCTTCCACTGGGCTGAGACCTTCTCCAAGCTATATCAAATAGTCTGAGACTGCTTCTACCCAATCCTTTCTCATACCTGCTTACCTTTTGTAGGTATCAGACCAGCACCTCTGTCTTTAGCCTCTTCACACCTACTCTTCCCCCCTTCTTCTTTATCTTTGACAGGCATCACCTCCAGTAAATACCTTGCACTTCTGTTTTGTCTGGTATCTGCTTCCTAGAGGACCCAGCCTGACATGCATGGCTCTTACATGTCCTAGTTTTATGAGCATGAGAATTCTTATTAATTTCTCTCTTATCATCATTTATTTTTATTATTATAGAACTAAAAAAATAAATTCTTACCCATTTTGCTGGAGAACCTCCTCAATTTATCTAAAAAATAATAGATAAAATTCTGAGTTCTTATATGTTGGGAAAAGTTTTATTGTGATGTTGCATTTAATTGTTAGTTCTCCTGGCTACAAAATTTTAGGACAAATTCATTTCCTAGGAATTTGAAGACATTACCTTCTAATAAACGTCACTATTGAAACATGATAATTTGAAATTCAATCCTTTATAGATAAGCTGTATTGACTCTTTTAGAACTTTGAAGAATTTTTCATATACTGTTGGCTTAAAAATTTCACTGGAATATGTCCAGGGATGGGTCTATTTTTCAAAAAAATCCTGCTGAGCACCTCTTAAGACTGAGTCATAGTTATCATCAGCTCTGATAAATTTTCCTTTATTATTTCTTGGATTATTTCCACCAGTTTATTGTCTTTCTACTCTCTTTCATTTCTATTATAAGAATCTTAAACTTCTTGGATACTAATCTATGTGTAAGTCTCTCATATTTTTACAAAATTATTTTCAACTACTGCATATTCTACATATTTCCTCAAATTCTATTGACTTTAAAATGTGTATTTCTAGTTTCTAAGAATTCTGTCATTTCTTGCTTCTGAATGTTTATTTTTAATAAAAGCTTTTTAGGTTTCATAGATGTAATAGTTTATCTCAATGGGTAGTAGTGACTTAGATGTAGTAATGGGTATACTTGGGTGATATATATATGTGTGTGTATATATATATATATATATATAATTGTTATTAATTGGACTCATGTTTTCCTATCACTTTTATTGAACCTCTTTCTTAGGTAATCTTTCAAAGTCAGAGCCTGATAGTGTCTACCTAAAATTAAGTATTCAGCTCTTTTCCAAGGCTTCCTAGTAGTATTCTTCTAACTTGGGTTTCACTTGCTGCGTAAGTTCGTAGTTTTCTTTCCCATGACTATAACTCCTGTGCATACAAATCTACTTATATGTTAATAACCTAAGATAATATTTCCACAAAAAACTTCACCCACTCAGTGTTCATTTTTCCATGAATGATTAATGATGATAATTTATATAGAATCTTCCACTGAAAAGCACATTAAATAACAACATTGCCAGTACAGCCTCCTCATATCGCATTACACTGGAAAGCGGTACTTAAAATAAATGCTGCCACTTTAACCAGTTGCAAGTCATCAAAGTTGCATTTATGAAAACATGGATAGTTAGATAAAAGTATTTTAATGGATATATGCACTGGCCATATTATCTTTATTTCATACAGGAAGTATAAAGTAGTTATTAAAATTTCTCATTCTAGAAAGAGCAGACTGGATTCAGATCCCAATTCAACTGTCTGCTTTTGGGCAAACTAACTTTTCTGAGCCTGTTTCCTCACAGAGTTGGTATGAGAATTAATTATAATGCATATGAAGTGCTTAGTATAGTGTCTAATACATGGTCAGCATTCAAAAATATTATCTACTATGATTGATGAGTAGATTGGCAACCTCTCAGAGAAAAAAATACTCTATTTCCTCCCCAAAATGATTGTGTCTGTCTTTCTTGTGACTACATTGCATTTTATTGTTACATCTAGAGTACTTCTTACTATATCCAGTCTTTGTGTATAAAGAGTTATTTTTCTGATTTTCCAACTATACCATTAGAACGAGGAAACCAAGGATTATGATATTTATTGCCCAGTATGACTAGCAGGAAACTTGCATATTGTACTTCATGCAATGAACAAATGGTGGAGGTACAAAAGGATGGGGATATGGTTTGATATCCATATACAACAGATCCTTCTATGCCAACACATCCTTCTATGAGGAAAAGGTGAATAATGGTAAATAAAAGGAGAAGCACCTCAAGAATAAGAAGTAGCCTTGGAATCATGAGTGGCAGTCAAAAGAAAAGGTGCCCCATGTAGATTGAGTAAATGAGGTTAACCATTTCAAGACTATAAACACTCTAACTGATATATGGCAGGTATGTACTCTAAGATATTCGTTTCTCTGAGCAGCAGCAGAATAATTTACATCAGAGAATAAAGATCTTGCCCTTGACAGTAATTACTCCTGGCAACGATTGCGTCAGGTAGTGAGCCCCCTTCAGGAGACAATGTGTATCTTCCCTGGGTAACCCTGGGTAAATGGATCCATCCAACTGGTGCCTTCTCAGATGGAACAGGTACATGGTGGCCACTAATAGTTTTTTGTTTTTTTTTTCCAGTCCTATAGCTAAAATTCTGAGCTTCCACAAGAAATGCAAGAGATGATGAAGCAAGTCCAGGGAGGCATGGGTTAGACTTGCTAGAGCGAGAGAGAAAGGCTTAGATTGGCAGTTAGGTGGATGAAAATTCTACAAATCACTCTTAATTATTACAGATCTATTACTTCCTTGCTGTGGTCTAAGTCCAATTCTAAACTCATGAGAATCAGCAAGTATTATCCTGGCTTTTAATATGTTTCAAATCTAACCTTTTTCTGATTTCCATGTTATTACCATTCCGATGCTCATTAGCACTTTCATCAAAGAAATGAAATGGAAAGAGTGTAATCTGAATCCAAAATTTTTCACATGTGTTAACAGGTTTGGCAGAGGGGAAAGAGAAAACTCTGGGCGAAATAGTTTTAAAATTTATGCGCATGTTTAAAGACATGTCACAATTAACTTTTTAATATTATTCTACTTTTAAGGTTAAGTTTTTATTATTTTACACTCTCTCTGATGATTCTCTTGTTTATTAATTTAGCCAACAGCTAGGATTCCTTGTTCCTTGAGATTTAGAAATAGCCCTATACCAATTCTGGTTCCCACTTCCTGTATCCATTGTAGAATTGGCAGAGTGGGTTGTTGGAACTCTTGGTGTGTGGAGCCTGAGGATCTCTCTGTGGGAGGCTGGGGAGGATGTGAAGCTGCAGAACTGAGACCCAAACTCAGCTTGGATGGTAAGGGAAGGAGCCTATTAGTGTATCGCAAAGCTCCTTACTTCCTTCTTGGCAGGAGTTGTTGCTTGGAGCCAGCAGGTGCTTAATGCTGTTAAATTTATGAGTAGTGAAAGCTGTTGGATTTCTTAACATCTGGGTAACATAAATTATCAGAATTTTTTTTTAGGCTGACATAGTTGGAAAGTGATTTCGAAATCCATGAAAAGCCATTAGGTAACCTTTACTGGAATGTGTTTTTTTTTTGAACATTTACCTGTGTGACTGTAAGCTGTCCCTAGATGAGCTGACAGACCCTGGCTGAGCAGGAAGTGGCAGGGTCAGGAAAATCTAGGCCACAACAGTTTTCCCTTGAGAGCCTTAGGTAAGACACGGAGCACTTTTAATTTATATATTTATTGTTTTCGGGGAATTTTTTCTCTTGCTCAGAATTACCAATATGGTAAGTGCAGAACCAATGTATCAATTTGTAAATGATTTCCATTGGTTATTTTTCCTTTTAAACTAGGTGTGATATTGAAAGCTGCTCCCTTGTCCGCCTTTCTTTCCCTTCTCTCTGTTCTTTCATTACAATCGATAATTGAGTTATCACCTGTCAGGCAGAATTTAAAAAGTAAAATAAAGTAGGAAGAAAGGAATTGACCGTTTCTTTATAGTAACAGCTATTTATATAACATTATGTTGCTGTTGTCTATGTTTGTCTGTTTTATACCGGGACTGATAACTGCAAATAGGCATTTCTTAAACTTTTAGCCACCGTTAATTTTAAGTGATGCTGTCCATAAAATATTATCACGCTTGTATTTTCATGTTGTAAATGGGACATTTTGAGCTTGAAGTGTATTGAGAGATTATTTTTCTACCTAGATTTGACTTTCTAATGGAAATTGAAGTAGTATGTAATATTGGCTTAAAATATTACTGTTTTCCATACTCTCCTTATTGATTGCATAATAATGCAATCAATGACTGGAATTAGTGGATTAAAAAGAAAAACAACACGACATGAAGTGTGTTAGCATATTTCACATGATTTTGTGGAAAGAGCCAGGGCCTGTGAGAACTGTTGGGTACAACCTCAGCCTCACTCTTCCTACTCTGTGACCCTGGGCAGATTACCTAGGCAGCCAGAGTCACAGTTTTGCTTTCTTAGAGTAGAATTTGCAGTGACACTGTAGGTGACAGCCCAGCATCCATTCAGTCCTTGCCTTACTGATTTATAGGAATGCAGTTAGGGGACCTGACATAGGTGAAGGGGAGGGTCTGATTGTATGAACAGTTGTTCTAACCCTTTTTTCTGGTAATTATTTTGATATACTATATGCTATTATATATATACACACTACTATACAGTCTTAAGACATTAGGATATTTTATATATGTATATTTATATATGTGCGTGTATATACATATATATGTCTTAGTGCATTATATATCACAATCAAACAAACTCTATAAAATAAATACACTTGGGCTGTTGCATGTAATATTTTCGTAGTTTCCAAGAAAAAATGCAATCTGTCCAGAAACATGTTTAAGTAATATTTTACCTTACTTTGAAACTTCAGTTCTTCCAGATTTTCTCTTCTTGACTACTTGGGAAAATTTACACTTAAAAAGATGTGTGCTTTTAGTTCAAAACTTGCTCATATTTGTATGGCTGGTTGTGTCAGAAATTGTATTTATTTATGGGCATATTTTAGGATGTTTTCATAGGAAGAAAACAAAACCGAAGGCCTTCAGATAGGATCTATAATAATGTTTCACAACTGAAGACAGTTTTCTTGGGGTTTTTGCTCCTTGAAAAAAAGGAAGAACAATAATGTGCCAGAGACCCCAAAGGGAAATATATTGTTAATGGAAAAAATTGCTTTCATTCACACTTTCTATTTAAGGGAGCCCTTGCTGCCAGGTTATAATGAAAACATAAAGGTCTAATACAAAACTGATCGGGGAGAAGGAGGCAGAGGAAACGAACCCAGAAAATGCAGCCTCTAATCCAGATATTAGCGTTAGTGGGGTTGCTTTTGTGAGAGACAGCCAGCAGACTTTATCTTATTCATCCTCTCTGAGGCCTCTACTCCACGATCAAATAAAAAACAATTAAAACCTTATTTTTTCAGGTTTCAATTTGTTTTATATAATTTAGATTGTGCTTACTTATAGGGAATTCTCAAGTATGAAACAACTTCCTTATGATGGTTGATTTAACTGATTTGAAGTTCTAGAAAAAGATGGAAATAAACAACACCTATAAACAGCTTTTGTTCAAGCCAGGAAAACAGGAAAATCACCTGAAGTTCTTTTTATTGTCTCATTAAAATAAACTTTTTCTCAACTTGATGAAATTAAGTTAAGGATACATTCTTAGAACTTAAGAAAAAAAAGACTTCTGTGTGGCTTAGAAAATAATGGTTTACTGGCCTATCTGGAATGGGAAAACAAGAGGGTGTTTTTTTTTGTACTTTAAGTTTTAGGGTACATGTGCACACTGTGCAGGTTTGTTACATATGTATACATGTGCCATGTTGGTGTGCAAATCAAAACTATAGTGAGATATCTTCTTACCCCAGTTAAAATGGCTTATATCCGTATACAACAGATCCTTCTATGCCAACATAATTCTTTGGTGAACTGGTGAACTTATACCTGTGGGTTTTGCAATTTTGTCTATCTTTTGTGTGTAAAGCAAGAACATTGGCTTATATCCAAAAGACAGGCAATAACAAATGCTGGTGAGGATGTGGAGAGAAGGGAACCCTTGTACATTGTTGGTGGGAATGTAAATTAGTACAAGCACTATGGAAAACAGTTTGAAAGTTCCTCAAAAAACTAAAAATAGAGCTACCATATGAACATTAGCAATCCCACTGCTGAGTATATACTCAAAAGAAAGAAAATAAATGTATTGAAGAGGTATTTGTACTCCCACGTTTGTTGCAGCACTATTCAAAATAGCCAAGATTTGGAAGCAACCTGTGTCCATCAACAGATGAATGCATGAAGAAAATATTGTACTTATACACGATGGAGTACTACTCAACCATAAAAAAGAATGAGATCCTGTCATTTGTAACCACATAGATGGAAATGGAGATTATTATACTTAGTCCAGGCACACAAAGAGAAATGTTTCATGTTTTAATTTATTTGTGGGATCTAAAAGCCAAAACAATTGAACTCATGGAGATACAGAATAGAATTCTCATTGTGTTTGTTTGTTTCTTCCTTTGGCTTAAATTTCTGCTGGTGTTTAAAGTGTAAGTACGTTATTTACAAGGGGCAGGATGCTATAGTAAGAATATTACCCAACCAAACTTGGGTAATATATATATTACATCACATATATATATATATGATGTAAGTTTCAATCCCAGCACTTTGGGAGGCTGAGGAAGGTGGATCACCTGAGGTCAGGAGTTTGAGACCAGCCTGGCCAACATGGTGAAACGCTGTCTCTAGTAAAAATACAAAAGTTAGCTGAGCGTGTGGTGGGTGCCTGTAATCCCAGCTATTCGGGAGGCTGAGGGAGGAGAATCACTTGAACCCGGGAGGACATCAAGAGCAAAACTCCTTCTCAAAAAAAAAAAAAAAAAAAAAAATGCAAGTTTTAGTTTGAGGCTTCACTTTTTCTTTCTTTGTTTCCTTTCCCCCTTTTTTTGTCCCTCTGGATCTGGATATCCAATTGCTTCAGCACTGTTTGTTGACAGACTCTCCTTTCCCTACTGAACTGGTTTTACACCTTTGTATAAAACAAACAAACAAACAAAAACAATCGGGCACATTGATGTGGTTCTGTTTCTGGTATTCTGTTCTATTGACCTGTATGTTTCTCTCTCAACCAGCACCACATTGTCTTAATTATTGTAGCTATAAGTAATCTGTAATATCAGGAAGAGTGATTCCTCCCCATAGTCTTCTTTTTCTTTTTGAAAATTGTTCTGGTCCGTCTTGAATTTTTTCCCTTTCCATGTACATTTTAAAATAAGCTTGACCTTACTAAAATCCTGGCTGGAATTGTGACAGATTTGCATTAAACCTCTACATAATTATGTCATTACTATATTGGGACTCCCAATTTATGAATATTGTATATCTCTCTGAGTTTGTATCTTCTTTCATTAGCATTTTGCAATTTTCAGTATATAACCCTTGTACATAATTTTTTAGATTTATACCTATGCATTATATATTTTTTGAAACAGTTGTAAATGGTGTTGCATTTTTATTTGGTTTCTACTTGATCTCTGTTAATATTTTAAAATGTAGTTGATTATTGCATGTTGGTCTTATATCCTTTAACCTTACTGAACTTATTTATTTGTCTTATAACTCTTTTTGTAGGTTTGTTGGGATTTTGCATATAGAAAATCATGTTGTCTGTAAATGAAGATGGATTTATTTCTTCCTTACCAATCTGTACTTCTCTGATTTCTTTTTCTTGTCTTGTTGTACTAATAAGAACTTTCAGTACTATGTTGAATAAGAATGATGAGAGCAGATATCCTTACATGTTTCAGATCTTACATGGAAAGCTTTCTGTCTTAAACCAGCCATTATTTTAACTATAGGGTTTTTTGTGGATGCTTCAATGTGATTGAAAAAGTTCTCCTCTCTTCTTGCTTAGAGTTTTTATTTTAACAGCTGTTGAATTTAATCAAATTCAGCATTCATAACTGTATTATTCTGCTTTAGTTTTTGATGTGGTACATTACATTGACTCATTTTTAAATGTTGAACCAGCCTTGCATATATGGAATAAATCTCACTCGGTAGCACAGTATTATTATTTTGATGGATTCAATTTTCTGATTTTTTGAGGACTTTTGCATCTCAGTTCAGAGAGATATTTGCATATAGTTTTTCCCTCCCTTCCTTCTTTCCTTCCTTCTTTCCTCCCTCCCTCCCTCCCTGTCTCCCTCCCTTCCTCCCTTCTTTGCTTCCTCCCTCCCTGCCCCCCTTTCTTCTTTCCTTCTGTGCTGTCTTTGGGTTTGGTATCAGAGTAATATGGACCTCATAACATAAGTTGGGAAGCACCCTCTCCTCTTTTATTTTCTGGAAGGAATTGTGTAAAATGAGTATTAATTCTTCTTTAAATATTTTATAAAATTTCCAGTGAAACCACCTGGACCTTTCGATGTCTTTTTTAGGAGATTTTAAATTACATATTCAACTTCTTTAGTAGTTATAGAACTATTCCGGTGATCTCTTTCATTATAGTATGTGACTTTCCTACTATCCATTTCTTCAAAATTGTCCAATCTATGAGCATAAATTTGATTGCAATATCCTCTTATTGTCCTTTTAATGGCTGCCGGAATTTTTTATAATATTCCTTGTTGTAGTCCTGATATTGGAGATTTGTTGCTTCTCTCTTTTTATTTTTGCTGATTTTGCTAGACATATTTATTCATTTTTTGAAAAATAGGCATTTTGTTTTATTAATTCTTCTATTGTTTTCCTGTTTCAATTTCATTTATTTTTGCTCTTTATTGTTTTCTTTTTTCTACTTGCTTTGATCTTTCTTTTCTTGTTTCTTGAGTTAGAACTCTGGATTATTGATATGAAATATTTCTCTTCTCTCAATTAAGTGATAAGCAGGTTTGACCTTGCCTAGGTTTGGAGATAAAACAAGATCTAATGGAAGCATTTAATACTATACATTTGTCTCTCAGTACTGCTTCAGCTGAACCTACACAGAGTTTGATATATTTTAGTTTTGTTGTAGTTACATTCATTTTGAAATTTTATTTAAGACTTCCTCTTTGACTTATGCATTATTTACTAGTGTATTGTTTAATTTTTGTGGGTTAGACTTTCCTTCTGTCTTTCTGTTATTAATTCCTATTTGATTCCATTATGTTTAGGAAATGTACTCTGTATGACTTCAAATCCTATAAATTTGTTAAGGTTTATTTATGACCCAGGATATGATCTGTCTCGGTGAATATTCCACGGACGTTAAAAAAAGAGTATGTATTCTGGTGCTATCAGATCAATATTATATAAGTATCAATTTGATTCTGTTAGTCGATGATGTTGTTCAGTTCTTGCATATTTTTACTAATTTCTGTCTAGTAGCTTTATCAACTGCTGAAAGTGAGGTGCTGAGGCCCTAACCATAGTTCTAGATTTATCAATTTCTCCTTTCAGCTTAATCAATTTTTGCATCACATAATTTGAACCTCTGTTGTTTGGTATATGCACATTTAAGATCACCATATTTCTGGGTGGATGATCCTTTTATGGCTATGTAATATTACAATTTGTTCTTAGTAATTTTTTTTTCTCTGAAGTCTACTTTATCTGATAATACTATAGTCACTCTTGCTATATCTCTTTCAAATTAATATTTGCATGGTACATTTTTTCCCATCGTTTTACTCTCAATCTACTTATGCTGCTAGGTTCCAAGTGAGTTTTCTGACACAGTATATAGTTGGATTTTATTTTTTTTTACAACTGCTCTGCCACTATCTTTTTTTAATGGGAATATTCACATTGTATACATTTAAAGTAATTATTTATATGTTAGAGCTTAATTTTGCCATTATACCATTTGTCTTCTGCCTGTTTTCTTGGATTGGTTTTCCTCTATTTTTTTCTTGCATTTTTTTAGGTTACTTGAACATTTATTTTTAGAATTCCATGTTTATGTTTTTGAGCATATCTCTTTGTGTAGTTTTCTTAGTGCTTGCTTTAGACATCACAATATACATATGTAACCTATCACAGCCCACTGGTATCACAGTTTTACCACTTCAAACAAAGTGTAAAAATCTTATTTCCATTTCCGTCTCTTTATCTTTCCCACTTTTAAAATATAATTGTCAAATATTTTCTCTAGATACCTTGGGAACCATCTCAGAAGGTGTTATAATTTTTGTTTTAAACATAAAATATATTTTAAGAAACTCTTTTTCTTTTTTTATCCCTACCCATTCTGGTCTTCTTTCCTTTTTTAGAAAGGAAAAAGAAGTTGCCATCTATTTTCATTTTACTTCTGTTTGAAAACCTTCCTTTAGCTATTTTTAAAGGGTTGATCTGCAAGTGATAAATCCGATTAGTTTTCCTTCATCTTAGAATGTCTTCAGTTTCCCTTCATTTCTGAAGGGTAGTTTCACTGGATATTGGATTCTGGGTTAATATTTATTTTCAGCTCTTAAGGATGTATTGGGACTTCCTTCTGGTTTCCATAGTTTCAGATGAGAAATCCTCTGCCATTTGAATTAGTTTTCCCTAAATGTAATGCGTCATTTCTCTCTGAATTTTTTTCCTCTGTCTTTAGTTTTCAGCTTAATTAAACTAATTTTGATATTTCTTCCTTCTTTGTGTAGTTTGTTTTTTTCTTTAGTTTATCTTATTTGGTGTTCACTCAGCTTCTTGAATCTGTAGAAGTATGTCTTTCACCAAATTTGGGAAGGTTCAGCCTCTCAATTTTCCTACTTAAGGAATTCTGATGTACAATTGTTATTTCTATTGTGATTCTCCCATAATTCCTTGAGTCTCTGCTCCTTTTCTTGTTAGTGTTGTTCATTTCTTAGTCTATTTTCCTTTTGTTGTTGGGATTGAGTAAACTATTGATTTGTGCTCAGTTTCACTGATTCTGTTCTCTATCATCTCTACTTTGCTACTGAGCCCATCTATAAAGTTTTTTATTCCAGTTATTCTATTTTCCAAATCTGTAATTTCTACTTAGTTTATTTTTATAACTCCTATACTTTTGCTAATATTTTCCTTTTTTTGTTTCATGGGATTTGTAATTGTTTGTTGAAGTATCTATATAATAGCTGCTTTGAATACTGTCAGATAATTCTAACAACCTATTTATCTCAGTGTTGCTTATTGTCCTCATTTTCATTCAAGTGTATTTTTCACGGTTCTTGGTATAAGGAGCTATTTCTTTTGTATAAATAAAAGACATTTTGGCTATTATTAGGAAACTCTTAATTTTATATAAATTGTGTTTTTCAGGCAGCAGTGACTCTAAGTCCTGGCTTACTTTTATGAGCTTTAATGCCAATGACAATTTAGTCTTTAGTTTTTGTGATGCTATTTGGTTGTTTTGCTCTTCTGGCTCTGCTTGATTGATCCTTGCAAGCGTCATCTGTAATTCTGAGCGCAGCTGGGTGGGAGGATCAGGAAACACCAGGCCTTAGTCCCTGCTGCTATGATCTATTCTGTCCCCTCTGCCTGGGGCATGGGGCAGGGTCCCTGGTGATGCTAACATTGTAGCAGGTCAGGCCTTTTACCGCCCATTATGTGGGGCAGGCCTCTCTGATGAGTCTGCTGGGTGAAGTGAGAATGTATTCCTGCATAGCTCTGCTGATGTTGTGTGTCAGGCCTTCACTGCCTCATGTGCTGGGCAGGGGTGGATCTCCTTGTTAGATCTCTGCTGAGCTATCCCTTTCCCAGTCCTTTGGTCAGAGGAAGCAGGCTTTACTTGTTTGCTTTCTATGCCTCTTAGCACATCCAGGTTGCAAGTCTCTTCTCTACCCAGTCTACCATATATGGGAGATACAAAGAAAATCCAAAAATTCACTTAAGTAGCTTTTCTCACATTCTGAGATCTCGAACCAGTTTGCCTTCTCTCTACCTTTCACATTCCTCTTGTAATTGTCTGCTGAATTACTTCCAGGGTATATAATTGTATTTAGAGGAGAGACACAAGGAAAATTGAGTATATTTCTTGCTATGGAGTTGAGTTGCTTACATGTTTTGGATATTAGCCTTTTATTGGATGTATAGCTTGCAAATATTTTTTTCCAATCTATAGGCTATCTTGTCACACTGTTAATTGTTTCTTTTGCTTTTAGTTTGGTACAATCTCATTTGTCTATTTTTGCTTTTGCTATCTGCATTTTGGGGTCATATATAAAAAAATCATTGCCCAGACTAATGTTGTGTAGTTGTTCCCTTATGTTTCATTCTAGTTTTACAGTTTCTGGTCTTAAATTTAAGTTTTTAATCTATTTTGACTTGGTTTTTGTATACGGTCCGAGATAAGGGTCCAATTTCATTCTTCTGAATGTGCATATCTAGATTTCCCAACACCATTTATTGAAAAGATCAATTTTTTCCCATTGCATATTTTTGGCATCTTTGTCCAAATCAATTGACCATATGTGAGTGAGTTCCTTTCTGTGCTCTTTATGCTATTCCATTGGTCAATGTGTCTATACTTTTTCCAGTACCAAATTGTTTTAATTTCTCTAACTGTAAAGTACAGTTTGAAATTAGATAGTCTAAGTTAGAAGAAATCCTAAATATAGAGAACCTCTTGCCATTTGCCATTGTTGGTTATAAAGTTATCAAGGTCCCTAAGAATTTGAAATATTATTTCAAAGGTGCGGTTTTGGGGCCATCGGCTGTCGTTATCTACTATGTATTGGGACCAGGCCATGTTGCAATAAAAAACTAAATGCTTTGGCTTTAGGTTCCCCATAAGCCAAGTTTGGCGAGGTTGTGAAGGAGATAGCCCAGTGAGGAGGACATAAGAACGTGAGATTGTTTGGCACCCATGTGGATTGGTGAGAGAAGGCCAAGATTGCCTTGTTTTAGGCATACCCAGACAAAAGACAGAGACCCGGAATCCCCTTTCTAAAGAGGATGGTGAAGCTGAGAAGAAACTGGGTGTTCCCAAGATTTCTTCTAGCTTAGTCCCATTGGTTCGCTGAGGATGGGGATGGCAGACCTGACTTTTCCCGGGGAACCACAAGAAAGCCAGGGGAAGGCACATCTTACCAGTCAGCTGTATTATTGTCTGAAGTTGGATGCTCCAGTTGGAATCAGCAAAGGGCCTCCTGGACTGGTGGAGCCACAGGAGGGAGAGGGAGAGAGAGAGAGAGAGGAAGAGGGGACAAGGGTTAGAGAATGAAATACCCGTTGCAGGCAGTTGGAGGTGGATTCCTGAGACCTGAGGGTTTTGAAAACCCACTGGAATGTAGCCCCGACCTGAGCCTGGCAATCCCCTTCAGATTAGTTGTTCTCTTCATGCAAATCACTCAAAAAGTGAAGTGAGAGAAAAGATGGGGCAGGTGGCCAGAGACCCTCAGGATCCACTGCTTCCTGGGTTGCAAGAGAGACCCTACCCCCAACACTCGTACTGGGTTTCAGCAGCAAATGTAAGAGTTGAAGAAGGAAGAAAGAAACACAAAAAGTGGCTCAACAGTCAAAGACAGGCTTATTTAAAAAAAATAAACCTGAGAGGAGCTTCTGGCCAAGTTAGATCAGGAGCCTTCTCTCTTATAGACTAAGGGTATAAGAGTTTAGGGACTCATGAGGAGGGGATGTCTTATCCTCCCGTGACCCGATGGTTCAGTTAGGACCAGGTGTGCTATCTGTACAGAGTTGAGTTTTTATCAGCTCTCACCCCATTTCCAGACCACATAGGCCAACTTTTAGTCTGTGTCTCTTTGTCTTGCTTATATGGGAGGGAGAGTTTTTTGTGTCTATTCCCATGCATCTTCCTGCAGCTGCAGGCATACCCTCTGAGTCTGCTTTTAGCTTCCCTATCTTAGTGCATCTAAAGGGAAAGGAATGTGCTTACTAGGGTCCACTGTTTTACTGGGGCCTATTCTGTAAGTGTGAAGTTTGGTGGTTATCCAAGAGATTTTTCCCCAAAATGTGGCTCAACAGTCAGACAGGTTTATTTTAAAGAATAAACCTGAGAGGGGCTTCTGGCTGAGTTACATCAGGAGCCTTCTCTCTTACAGGTAGTATGATGCCTTCAATTTTGTTCTTTTTGCTCATGATCGCCTTGGCTATTAGGGTTTTGTGTGTGTTTGTGTGTGTGTGTGTGTGTGGTTCCCATTAAAAAATAGGCAAAGAATGTAAATAGGTATTTCCCCAAAGAAGATGAAAAATGACCAAAGATACATATTTTTAAAACCTCAACATTACTAATAATTAACAAAATGCAAATTAAAACGACAGAGGACATCATCTCACACCTGTCAAAATGGCTACTACTACGCATATGAAAGATACAAAGTGTTGATCAGGATGTGGAGAAAAGCAAACCCTTGCACACTGTTGGTGGACGGGAATGGAAATTAGTACAGCTATTATGGAAAACGGTATGGAGGTTTCTCAAAAAATCTAAAAACACAATTATATATGATCCACAGTCCCACTTCTGACTATTTACCCGAAAGAATTGAAATCAGTTTGTCAAAGAGCTGTCTGTACTCCCATGTTCATTATAGCACTATTCACAGTAGCCAAGTTATGGAATCTTAAGAGTCCATCAACTGATGAAAGGGTAAAGAACATGTGGTATATACACACAATTGAATAATATTTAGCTTTAAAAAGAAGAAAATTTTGTCATTCATGATGACATGGATGGAATTAGAGAAAATTATGCTAAGTGGAATAAGCCAGTCACAGAAAGACAAACATGTTTTCACTTACATGTGTGATCTAACACAATCAAACCTGTAGAAAGAGAGTTGAATGGTGGTTAACGGAGGCTGCAGAGTGAGAGGAATGGGGAGATGATGATCAAAGAACACAAAGTCTTAAATGAGAGAAATAAGGTGTGTTTTCTGAGACCTACAGCATAGCCTGGCAAATATAGTTAATAAGAGTGTATTGTGTATTTCAAAATTGCTGCAAGAGTGAGTCTCAAATGTTCTCACCACAAAAAAATTGTAAGTATTTAAGGTGGTGGATATATTAATTACCTTAATTTAATTATTCAACATTGTATTTATAAATACTAGCATTACTTTGTACTTGATAAGTATATACAATTATAAATTGTCAAGAACATTTCTCCCACCATACATTTTCAAAATATTTTACGTATTTTTTTGCAAAAGGGTCAGACAAAACCTAGACCTCAATATTACAGAAATTAGATCTCTATGTGGTAAATTTGAGCTCTTAATATGCTGGGTCTAGATGTTAGTCTTGTAATACTATTTATCAGTCTTGTTTTTACGACTTTCTCCCAATTATTTCATACCACCACTCTCAATTTATTTGCTCTTATTTCGTTAATATCCACTCAAATATCACACTAATTTGTGCCTTTGGACTTGCTCATAGTTTTATAGCAATCACAAATGTCACTTACGTACTTTCTTCTTGGCCTTTCTTTCCACAAATCCATATACTATTTGGCGGCTAAGGCTAAAAGTATTTCCACTATCTCAAGAGTTTTTTTTTTTTTTAATGCAAGTTGGAAAACTTTCCTTTAAAATAATAACTATGGTATTTCCAGGAGCTGAAAACAATTGAGAAATTTTAGAAGACAAACTCAGGGCCACATGAAATCGTAACTATAAAAGCAACACAAAATATGAACTGTTAAAGCAATATGACAGGATTCAAATTTACTTGGTTTTAATTCAATTTGTGAGTGATCAGAACCATAGGAACCATTATAGGCTATTATGCCAAATATTAAAAATAATCTTTCAAAACCCCTCTGCCATTGTCAACTCTCCCTTATAGTATCAGAGGGGTTGAAAAAGACAACTCTTGACTAATACGTCATTATGAAACTTTTATCTGCTTACTATTGACTACAAATATTACTAATATCCCAAACCTTTTTGTTTTAATTTTAAGAAACTCAATTTCCAGTAACAGTGTCTTGTCACATTCATAGATCAACCACTGTAACATTTACATCAACTTGTATTATATCTTATTGTATTATCTGTGCCACATCATCTGTTGGCTTAATGAATCTTAACTGGTAAATAATTTTAGCTTCATTTTATTATAAATGTGATTCTTAAAATATTCAAGGAAAAATACTACTATGAGCTGTCAATATTTATTCGATTATATGTTTATATCCAAGTTTTGTTTTCTCTGATATGTATGAGAAGGCTACTTTATTTTGTTTTTCACCAGGTACTAATCAACAATAACTTGTGAATTTAAAACCTTTGATTAGATAAACTGAAGACAGAATAAAGGACTATGGCAGCTTCTTAGAATACACGGGGAAGTTAATGGTTTAAGTTGCTTGAGTCCTAAGCTCAGAGATGTATATTTTCCCTGACAGGGAGAATATTGGACATGGTGCCATTGCAAGTTCATTCATTCATTCAATTAATCAATCAGTAGATATAATGGAGTGCCATTCTGTGTCAGGTAATGTGAAGGGAGCTACGCACATTTTGGTGAATAAAACAAACATGGCCCTTACTATCAGAGAGTTTACAAATTAACATAAGAGAGTGGTAACAAATAAGGAAATGAACAAATAAATGTACAATTGTAAATTTTAGAAAGTTCAAATGATAGAAACAAGCAGAGTAAAGTGATAGAAACTGCCTGGTATTGGGAAATGGGGAAGGGGATTATATTTCATAAGCAATCTTTAGGATATTACATTTCAGCAGAGATCTGAAGGATGAGAAAGAGCTAGGTACATTGGCCAGGAAAAATCTGTGCTATCACAGAATCCTTCAGTTGACCTACAAGTATAGTTCTAGAGATAAGTATCTAGTAATATTTTTGCCTGTGAACTTGCATGAGTTTTGATACAAATGAATCACCATCATTTATTCACAGTGTGGGATGGTAGTTAAAATGGTAAAAACTATGCCATAAATTATGCTAGGAGACAATCCTACTTTCTATATCTCAAGACATGTATAATCCCATAAAATGCAAGATGGAACCCTAAAACACTTGGTAAGTGTAGAAATGAAAACCACCCTACATTTCCTCCCATTTGAATAAGACTGAAAAGAAGCAGCTTAGAGTCTTCCCCTGAGCTGGAAAAGCGCACAAGCCACCCCATGACAGTATTTCTGAGAGCCCCTTCGCTGAGCCACTTTTCCCCAGGCTTTGTGCTAGAAAGATGAGAGAATTTATGGAGAGAACAGGAAACAATGCAGAGGAAATTATTCTGCCTGTTATTTGGTTTTAAATGGGATCTAATTAAACTGAAGAGCTTCTGCACAGCAAAAGAAACTATCTTTCAGAGTGAACAGGCAACCTACAGAATGGGAGAAAAATTTTGCAATCTATCCGTCTGACAAAGAACTAATATCCAGAATTTACAAATAACTTAAACAAATTTACAAGAAAAAAACAAACAACCCCATCAACAAGCGGGCAAAGGATAGGAACAGACACTTCTCAAAAGAAGACATTTATGCAGCCAACCAACATATGAAAAAAAAGCCCATCATCACTGGTCATTAGAGAAATGCAAATCAAAACCACAATGAGATACCATCTCATGCCAGTTAGAATGGCAATCATTAAAAAGTCAGGAAACAACAGATGCTGGAGAGGATGTGGAGAAATAGAAATGCTTTTACACATTGGTGAGAGTGTAAACTAGTTCAACCATTGGGGAAGACAGCGTGGTGATTCCTCAAGGATCTAGAACTAGAAATACCATTTGACCCAGCAATCCCATCACTGGGTATATACCCAAAGGATTATAAATCATTCTACTATAAAGACACATGCACACGTATGTTTATTGCAGCACTGTTCACAAGAGCAAAGACTTGGAACCAACCCAAATGCCCATCAATGATAGATTGGATAAAGAAAATGTGGCACATATACACCATGGAATACTATGCAGCCATAAAAAAGGATGAATTTATGTCCTTTGCAGGGACATGGATGAAGCTGGAAAGCATCATTCTCAGCAAACTAACACAAGAACAGAAAACCAAACACAGCATGTTCTCACTCATAAGTGGGAGTCGAACAATGAGAACACATGGACACAGGGAGGGGAACATCACACACCAGGGCCTGTTGGAGGGTTGGGGGTTAGGGAAGGGATAGCATTAGGAGAAATACCCAATGTAGATGATGGGTTGATGGGTGCAGCAAGCCACCATGGCACATGTATACCTATATAACAAACCTGCATGTTCTGCACATGTACCCCAGAACTCAAAGTATAATGATAATTTAAAAAGCATGCAGTGTGTCAGTGTCAAAAATGACAACTTTTTAAAGTCAGTCTTAATTCAGGAAAGAAAATGTGATTTTTTTTCTTTTTTTTTTAATTCCTGCAACTGCCCAATAACTGTGCTCAATAAAAGCACAGCAAGTGCCCTACAAATGGCTTTGCTTTACGATCTTCAAAAGTAATTTTATGTATCTATACTTTTCCAACTTTAAAGTCTCTAAGTTCCTTTCAGATCCAAATAGTAGCTACTGTTTATTGTATACTTATTACATGCCAGTCATTAATGTACATACATTATTTCATTTAACAATAATAAAACCCTGTACTAAAGATAGTATTACTCTCATTCTGCAGATAAGAAAATAGTCTCAGAAATACCACGCAACCTGCGAGAGCCACACAATTAGTAACTGACAAAACCTAATTCAAACTCAAGCCCATGTTCTTAACCGCCTGCCAATGATTCTTAAGTTCTATGGGCTGCATTTGCACCGTGGCCAAGTTCTACTTTGTTGAGAGTCTTAAGGGAGTCACTACTAACCCTGACATTTCTTTTTTTCTCTCTCTTTTTTTTTTTTTTTTTTTTGAGACAGAGTGTCGCTCTGTCACCCAGACTTGAGTGCAGTGGCACCATCTCAGCTCAGGGCAATGTCTGCCTCCCGAGTTCAAGTGATTCTCCTGTCTCAGCCTCCCGAGTAGCTGGGATTACAGGCATGCACCACCACGCCCAGCTAATTTTTGTATTTTTAGTAGAGATGGGGTTTCTCCATATTGGCCAGGCTGGTCTCGAACTCCTGACCTCACGTGACCCACCCACCTCGGCCTCCCAAAGTGCTGGGATTAGAGTTGTGAACCACCCTGCCTGGACTAATCCAGATATTTCTAATGCAGAGAAACTTTACGTAATTTCAACTCTTCTCTTTGTTGTCTAAATAATGGGTATATTCTCCCCATCATTGGAATTATGCTTATTTTAGCAGGTTGTGAGGTGTTTGAAAATTAACAATGTGGGTTTTAGATGGAGGATACATCAGGTTAAATTTCTTGCTGACAATGGGCATGAAAACACTGGGAGGATTTCTTCAGCCACTAATTTTCCAGAACCGTGGCAAGATGCTACTGTTCACTGCTTCTTGGTGATCAGCAGGAAAGGAGTGCACGGGCTTTTCTTGAGTTTCTCCTCCTAATTCAAACAGTGAACACGTATTCAATGAGGTTTTTTTTGGTCATTAATGGACTTCATTTTTAGAACAGTTTTAGATTTCTATAAAACCTGAGCAGACAATACAATCTGTTTCCCTTTACGCTTCTCCTGTTAGCAACTATTCATATGGTATATTTGTTACAATTGATGAACCAATATTGGCACATTCTTATTAACTGTACTCCTTAGTACAGTTAGGAATTACATTAGGAATTATTGTTTGCCTTATATAATTTTATATGTTTTGCCAATGCAGAATGTCATGTGTCCACTGTTACGGTATCGTACTGAATAGTTTCACTGCTCTAAAAATCCTTTGTGTTCTCAAGCGAGTCCATATTCATCTTCTAGCAATTCCTAAAATAGCATTTGCATTTTTACCTGTTTCTGGCTCTAGAAGCTTCTGGGTCCCAGTAAGCTGTGATTCTTTGAAACAATGATTTCTCCAAATTTCAGGATAATAGTTTGCCCTCGACCTCAATTCTCTAACTGATTTAAGAAGAGTTTTTGATTTTTCAGTTTCTTCAGCTTTTGTCTTGTTATGAAGACAGAAGTAATGACTACCCAGCTCTTTACATGTCAGAGTGGAAATTGGAAATTTCAAAGAGTTTTTCAGAAACTGTATAAGGAACTAGCACTTAATGCAATGTGTCTACGTGGGCACAAACTTTAGAGAATTTTGTTAAGTAGGAGTACCTTGCTGTGCATGACAGATTGCCCCTTCCTGGGATGTGGAACATTGAATAGAAATTCTAGGATTCTTGTTGGTAACATGTAAATTGAGGGAAAATAATCCAATATATGAATACTCTGTGGTTTACAGTAGCCTGTGTCTATAAAAAGAATATCGAGAAAGTAGAATATCCCAAGAGGAATGTGCATGACATGTTGATGTTCCTGAAAAGCATATTACTTTATAAAGTCGAACAAACAAACACAAAATTTTTTTTAACATAGAGGAAATAAATCTTTCAGGTCTTTTGACGGATTCTCACATGTGAGATATAATAGTCCTATTGCCTGCTGCTAGAGGGCACAGCTTGGAAAATCTTAGGGAAGCTCGGGAAGCATTCAGGACCATCAGAACTAGAGTCATTTCCACCTAAAGTGCTGAGTTTCTGTCCTAACGATGGTCAAGATTTGAACAGGTATGGATTTTACATTGGCTGTATGGTTATGCTAGCATTTATGTTAACTCCTGATTCTGTAATTTTAAGGATGCACCAAGATTGGAGTCTTTTTTGCTCCTAGCCATCAAGGATTGATTAAGTAGGAGCTGCAACCCTTTGACCTTAAGTTTTAATTGAAAACAAAGGAAGCACAACTTATATCCAGCACCTAATGACTTACTTTCAAACGTGAGATCTTGTTTCTTACATAAATTAATATTTTGTTATTATGGTCTCTCAATTTAAATCTGACTAAAGGGAGGCTTAGCAAGGCTGTGTTACTTGTTTCAAGTATCATATCTAGCAAATAAAACCCCTGAGTAGGGGAAATTCCCAAGCCAATTCATTTATAAATCATACAGACTATTATTATTTTCCTTTCTGGTGGCTTTTTTTTTTTTTTTTTTTTTTT
>NW_026652295.1:8538697-8540742 GCF_009828535.3 Hylobates moloch
GTATTTTTAGTAGAGATGGGGTTTCTCCATATTGGCCAGGCTGGTCTCGAACTCCTGACCTCACGTGACCCACCCACCTCGGCCTCCCAAAGTGCTGGGATTAGAGTTGTGAACCACCCTGCCTGGACTAATCCAGATATTTCTAATGCAGAGAAACTTTACGTAATTTCAACTCTTCTCTTTGTTGTCTAAATAATGGGTATATTCTCCCCATCGTTGGAATTATGCTTATTTTAGCAGGTTGTGAGGTGTTTGAAAATTAACAATGTGGGTTTTAGATGGAGGATACATCAGGTTAAATTTCTTGCTGACAATGGGCATGAAAACACTGGGAGGATTTCTTCAGCCACTAATTTTCCAGAACCGTGGCAAGATGCTACTGTTCACTGCTTCTTGGTGATCAGCAGGAAAGGAGTGCACGGGCTTTTCTTGAGTTTCTCCTCCTAATTCAAACAGTGAACACGTATTCAATGAGGTTTTTTTTGGTCATTAATGGACTTCATTTTTAGAACAGTTTTAGATTTCTATAAAACCTGAGCAGACAATACAATCTGTTTCCCTTTACACTTCTCCTGTTAGCAACTATTCATATGGTATATTTGTTACAATTGATGAACCAATATTGGCACATTCTTATTAACTGTACTCCTTAGTACAGTTAGGAATTACATTAGGAATTATTGTTTGCCTTATATAATTTTATATGTTTTGCCAATGCAGAATGTCATGTGTCCACCATTACGGTATCGTACTGAATAGTTTCACTGCTCTAAAAATCCTTTGTGTTCTCAAGCGAGTCCATATTCATCTTCTAGCAATTCCTAAAATAGCATTTGCATTTCTACCTGTTTCTGGCTCTAGAAGCTTCTGGGTCCCAGTAAGCTGTGATTCTTTGAAACAATGATTTCTCCAAATTTCAGGATAATAGTTTGCCCTCGACCTCAATTCTCTAACTGATTTAAGAAGAGTTTTTGATTTTTCAGTTTCTTCAGCTTTTGTCTTGTTATGAAGACAGAAGTAATGACTACCCAGCTCTTTACATGTCAGAGTGGAAATTGGAAATTTCAAAGAGTTTTTCAGAAACTGTATAAGGAACTAGCACTTAATGCAATGTGTCTACGTGGGCACAAACTTTAGAGAATTTTGTTAAGTAGGAGTACCTTGCTGTGCATGGCAGATTGCCCCTTCCTGGGATGTGGAACATTGAATAGAAATTCTAGGATTCTTGTTGGTAACATGTAAATTGAGGGAAAATAATCCAATATATGAATACTCTGTGGTTTATAGTAGCCTCTGTCTATAAAAAGAATATTGAGAAAGTAGAATATCCCAAGAGGAATGTGGATGACATGTTGATGTTTCTGAAAAGCATATTACTTTATAAAGTCGAACAAACAAACGCAAACTTTTTTTTAACATAGAGGAAATAAATCTTTCAGGTCTTTTGATGGATTCTCACGTGTGAGATATAATAGTCCTATTGCCTGCTGCTAGAGGGCACAGCTTGGAAAATCTTAGGGAAGCTCGGGAAGCATTCAGGACCATCAGAACTAGAGTCATTTCCACCTAAAGTGCTGAGTTTCTGTCCTAACGATGGTCAAGATTTGAACAGGTATGGATTTTACATTGGCTGTATGGTTATGCTAGCATTTTTGTTAACTCCTGATTCTGTAATTTTAAGGATGCACCAAGATTGGAGTCTTCTTTGCTCCTAGCCATCAAGGATTGATTAAGTAGGAGCTGCAACCCTTTGACCTTAAGTTTTAATTGAAAACAAAGGAAGCACAACTTATATCCAGCACCTAATGACTTACTTTCAAACGTGAGATCTTGTTTCTTACATAAATTAATATTTTGTTATTATGGTCTCTCAATTTAAATCTGACTAAAGGGAGGCTTAGCAAGGCTGTGTTACTTGTTTCAAGTATCATATCTAGCAAATAAAACCCCTGAGTAGGGGAAATTCCCAAGCCAATTCATTTATAAATCATACAGACTATTATTATTTTGCTTTCTGGTGGCTTTTTTTTTTTTTTTTTTTTTTT